>NC_062970.1:5214803-5286672 GCF_023119035.1 Salvia hispanica | reverse complement strand
AGCTATGTGAGATCAACGATGTCATGATTCTCCCCCGTTGTGAACGGGCTGTCGAAGGCCGGGAAGCCGCCACTGCGCGTGATCTGCTTCTGGCGTTGGACGAAGCTGGTACGAACCAAGTTCGAGCTTACAACACTGTGATTGATGGCTGTCGAAGCATGGGATGGTTGATGACTCTCTGCTTTGCTGTCGCATATGGTGGAGAAGGGCGTCTCTAGCGGGTCAGTGTAATGCTTGATAGATGGATATTGCTCTGGGGAGATGGCTAGAGGCGATAGAGCTCTTTGATACGATGTAAGACGGGGATCAAGCACGATATATTCACGTATAGTAGCTTGATTAAGGGATACCGCAAGAAGGGGAGCCTTGATGAAGCGTGGGTTTCTTTGATGAGATCCCGCGTTTCTCAAGCACTCGACTGTTTCATACTCCACCATGATGCAGGGGCTGATACGCGAGGGTAGGTTTGAAGACGGATGGAAGCTTTACAAGGATATGGAAGTTTCAGAGCTCATCCAAATCTCCACACCTACAACATCTTGTTGGATGGCATGTGCAGGAGTGATCGGATTGATGAGGCTCGAGTTTCTGAGGGTGGTGGAGGAGGAGAAAGGTGCCACTCCTAATGTGGTAACGTATGGTGTCCTGATCAACGGCTTGTGCAAGTGTGGGGAGACGGGATGAAGCTAGGAGACTCTTCACCAGCTCCTCCAAGGGTTGCGTCCTAACACGGCAATCTACAACATGATGCTTGACTCCCTCTACCAGCAAGGGCGGAGAGGGGAGGCGAGGGGTTGATGGAGGAGAGGAGAGAGCGGCGCCGGCCGGATGGCGTGACATACAACATTGTAGTGGGGGAATCTGATGAAGAGGAACGAGGTGCGAGGCGATTCCGTTCTTGGAGGAGATGTGTAGGAGAGGTTCGAGGCTCATCCAGCTAACATGTCTGTTTTGCTTCATGAATTAAGAGGAGAAGAAGTTAAAGATGAGAAATTGCAAGAGATTATTAAGAAAGTTTGTGCTAAAATTGACAATGAATGTTCTATTTTATGAGGTTTGAATACTTCAGTGAAATTACATTTGATTCTTTGTAGTTAGTTTTTCCTTTCTTCAGCCTTCTTGATCATATGATTCATATCACCATATAATCCTTTTTCCCAGATTTGTATAGTTTCTGTCTTTGAGTAATAACAAAATCTCTCCATTTATACTTCAACAGTTTAAGTTCCATGTTTTGTATTATCCATGAGAACTCGTGAAGGTTGGATCATCGATCTCTTACCACGTGTTATGGCTGGAATTGCCTTGGCTTCCGATCATGAGTCGCATAAGTCTTGACCACAACGGATAATTTTTTCCATCGAGTTTGAATCGTAGCTTGATGTTTTCTGTATTGGGATTATGCTTCATATCTGTTAAGTTAACACATTAATTTATTTGGCTGGAGGTGGCTGAGTTTCTGACATTTTGATGAGGTTTTTTCACAGGTTAACTGCTTTAGAAATGTATTGGTACTGAACTAATCTTTCTTCATCCTAATACACCTCTCATAGCATTATAAATACCGCTGATTAAGTCTGTTAAAAAGGAAGGAAAAAAAAGCAATCCCATGATGAAAATGTTACAAGAAGTGCTTTATACCCCTCTTTTCTCTAAACAAGAGAGAGAATCACAGTACTTAATTGTAAGTAACAAAGCAGTCAATCCTAGATTGTATTTTTCTTGTTCCATGACAGATAAGAGGGATTCCCCAAAGGCCTGTACAAAGATGATCAACAACAAGAATCTAAGAAATTCATGAAAGAAATTTGAAATGGAGAGAGAGAGAGCAGAAGTGATGAGTGAATTAGTTACCTTGGCTTGAAAACATAAAGAAGTGAGAAGATGATAGCAAAAAAAAGGCTGGTTCCTCCAAAAGCCATGTACATTCTGCCAATGAAGTCATTTTTCCCCACCAATCCAGGTCGAGTTGAGACCACCAGCTTCTTCTTCCCATGGAAGGAGTATGTGTTGTAGTTGTTCTGTATTGTCACTGTAATCTTCTCGTTGGCTTCGAGGTCTGTCTCAATCTTCCCGTATAGTTTTTCTGAATGTAGGCAGAGCTGCAGTCCGCATCCACACCATCAGATCCTCTTGCTGGTTCATCTGTTTGTGTATACATATATATACCAAAGATCAGAACACAGTTATGGAAAGATTCATCATTACTGCTCAAACATTTGACGGAAAATCAATTGCAAGAAAATGAAGAAAAATAACATATGACAGCAGATTCAAAGTTGCAAATAAAAATAGGCACAAATAAAAAGTGTATTTTCTGATTTAGGTGCTGTTTTGGAAGTTATATATGCTAATTGATTGTTCTTGCAAGAAGAAGGCAGATAGTGATAGTCCCATTTGACTAAATATTCAGACAACAGAACATAGGACAAACAAATAAATATTTGCAAGAAAAGAAGCAAAAAAGTTGATTAGGAGGCATACTAACAGGTATACTCTCATCAAGTTTTCCACCCCCAATCAAGGTGCCATTCTGGAAGTTCTTGGGGTAGATATTTTCGTCGAATTTATGAATTCTATCGCTTCTCCAAGCGATGTCCTTCTTGTTAATTGGTAAAGCAGCATCGTTCTTGGACAACATGTAGGTGTCGTTGAATAAACTCCAAGCAACGAGCCCACATGGAACAATGGGCTTACCATCACCTGTCTGCCCTCTGGATCACATTGAGTGGTTCTAGACTCGGCTTTGGGGTTCCATAGCTGACGATCACTTCTACTTTTACGTATCTGCAGCGAGCAAGAGGTTAGTTTTCCTTCTCTTTCAACTATTCCAGATTGATCTAATTCAAACGCGATGATTTCACTGACCTCCTATGGTTCTGATAGAAGTTGTCAAGCTGGTAATACACATAGATTGGTTTCTCATCTTCTTTGGAATCTATAAGGTGAGAAATAGGTCATGTAAGAAGAGATTATGAAATAATAAATGTTGAAAAATGAAAATGAGAGGAGATTACAGTGATGCTCCTGATGCAGGTTTTGTTTGTTGCAGGATCTTTGATGTAGCCAACCTTCTGGTTTGGTGATGGGATGCACAGTCGTCATAACGGTCCACCACCTCAACTACCTACATACATACATATAAGTGTCTGAATAAGATATGTATGCATATATTCATGACAATTGGAAAGAATAAGACAATCTTGCAGATGATGAACAATTACATTTTTTGATGCGGAAAAGAACAGACCGATCGGAATGAAGATTATGGCGAGGCATACGAGAGTTGCAATCACCTAAACAAGAAATGCAAAAGAAAAAAGTGATCACAGACAAATTAGCATTGATTTGCACACACCAACAAATCTATGATGAATGAACAAAGGTTGAGAAAACATACCAATGCAGGAGTAAGAATCGGTTTCCAGGCAGGGAGATCTTGCTGAGTAAATCTTGAATCTGCAAAAAGACAATATTTTTTGACAAACCACCATGAAAAGATATCAAAAATATATATAGCATGCATGGCACAATTGATACATGATTCAATTGAAAATAAATGCAGGGGAAATATGAAATTTTACATGTGGGCTTCTTGGATATCTTATTAGATGCTTGAGAGGATCCATCAGGGAATCATTTGAAGAAATGAAAGATTATTTAGGCGGAAAGATGTCCCTTTTTCAGACAAAGAACATAATCTGGAATTCTTAAATTTGTGCTTTTTCTTTGAAAGGAAGAAGATCAAGTCATGTAATGATATGCTTGTTATAACTTAAACTTATATTACTAGTATTCATCAAACAAAATGGATAACATAAAATAACACACTAGTATAAATTATACTATTAGTAGTTTATTCATTCATAAAAAATAATTTTATTTTTTCATTTTGAACGGTTCACTTAATTAGTTTTTATTTATTTGTAATAAGTTCCTCTTTAATAAGGATGATGAATTATTTTACCAATTTTGTATTTAAATTTGGATTATTTAATATTAAGATTAATTTTTATGGACTAGTAATTTCTTTGACATTACAATTATAATTTTTTAGAACATTTTATCACTTTAAAATAGCATACTTTCCGTTATATAAATCTGGAGTAACTATATTATGCAAAAGTTTAAACTTTTGAAAACATCTTGCCTCAAAATTAATACTCCCTCCGTCCCTAATTAATTGTCACTCTTTCTATTTCAAATCGTCCTCAATAATTGACACACTTCACTACCTCACTTCACTCACTCACTTCATTCACTCACCTCATTTTAAATTCATATTCCACTAACTCACTTCATTCACATTTTATTATAAAATCAATATAAAAGTAGATCTCACATTCCACTAACATTTAAGTTTTAACCAAGTTTTCTTTACATTTCTTAAAATAAGCTATCCACAAAGAATGACAATTTATCTGACGAAAGGAGTAATTTAAAATAAAACAAATTATTTCATTGTAGTACAACACAAGAAGGCATATATTTAATGTTTCTAGAAAATAGTGAGTTTGGCTGTGAGTGACATTTTGAGCTACAAATTTGCCATCTTTAACACTACCAATCAACATTTTTACAACTCAAGAACAATTTGGTGGCCATAAAAATGGCTTCTTTCCACGCCCTAATCCCTTGGAATCCATTATTCAGACCCAATTCTACACCCACTACCACTAATAGAAATATTACTACTATTTTTAATTTCAACAATGGGATTGGAATCCATTCATTCAGTTGTAAAATTCATGGTGGGTGCAGATTTTATTGGAATTATGGAAAAAGTTTCGATCTTTTTGCGCCTTCTTCTTCTTCCAATGGCAACAGACTGGAGGCAGCAGCAGTTGCTGCTGCTGATAAAGAATACGAGGATGAAGAATTTATTGTGGTTAATTTTTACCGTTTTGTGCTTGTCAAAGACCCTGAAGAGGAGCTCTCTAAGCACCTCCTTTTTATGAAGGTGTTTCCTCTCTCTCTGTTATTCATTTTTAGGTGAATCTTGCTTTGCCCTTTTCTGCAATGTAAGTTCACTCATGTCCTTGAGATTATTATCTGCTGCAGCTTTGCCCAATTGTAGAGTAAATAGAATATATGCAGAGAAAATGTAAGAGATTACAAGTAGTAGTAAAATTTAATTGCCAGAAACATTGATCTCTTGTAGTTCTTTGGCCAAAAATTGGCCTTATCAAGAAATTCCAATGTGTATTGTTGCTTCTTCTCTTCTCTCTTTGTTTTGCCCCTTGTGTGAGTTGGGGGGATGGGGGGTGCTTTCATTATGTAAGATCAGCTCTTTGTTGGGGGATTAAGAATTTCTGATAAACATTGTTTATTTGTTGAATTAGATATGTTTAATTTGACACATGATGAGTTCAACTTTTGTTTTTTCTCATACTTATGTTGGAACCATTGCCATATCAATAAATAACTATGTGCCTTTGATGCTCAATATAGGATCGTAACATACATGGTCGCATATACTTGAACGAACAAGGGATTAATGCGCAGGTATTCTGTTTATCTTCCTTTCCTCAGTTATTTCACCAGGTGTGTGTTGTCCTCAATATTAGTTAGTTCCAATTAAAATGCAAGATTTTCTGATCATAGATTATTGAATTGAAGCTAGCTGCTCTGAGGTTATATGAGAGTTAATTTGTCTTCGACTGATTCTTTTTAGCATATATGTTGAGCTGTTGTTGGCTGAATCTCTCTCTCTATTGCAGTACAGTGGACCATCAAAAGATGCTCTTGCATACGTTGAATGGGTTAAGGAAGATCCCAAGTTCTCTGACATATTGGTGCAAATCTCTCCGGCCATAAACGGCCATGCTTTCCCAAAACTGAAATTGCGTTACAAGCCATCACTTGTGCAGGCAAGCTGAATAGTACCCCCTCTGTCCCATTTGAAATGAAACGTATTCCTTTTTTGTCTGTCCCATTAAAAATGAAACATTTCTAAAAATGGAAACAATACTCTCTCTACTTTTTCTTCTTTTTACTTTACTCTTTCTTCATTAACTCACAAAACAACACTACATAAAATCTCGTGCCGAAAAACAAATGTTGCATATTTAATGGGACAGAGGGAGCATATAATATGCCTCATTGTTGTAAAATTTCTTACTTTTGATTGAGATACCTTTTGACACCAAATATAGTCCTCTCAAGTAAGTTCCACTAGCCGAACCAATCTCCCCCCCCCCTCTCCCTGTCTCTCTCTCACACACGTAGACACTCACACATTGTCTTCATTTTGCAAAAGTAGTATGCTCTGTACATTCTTTGAGTGCTGATGTACCTGAATTGAACCCAACGATTGTATGTAGATCCTAGGAGCTGAAGTAGTAGGATTTTCATTGTATTTGTAATGCAGAATAGTCATCTTTAGATCTGTTTCTCATGATAGTTGGAAGAGGGCATTTCACATCTCCCTTTGCTCGACCCATCAATGCGGGCTACACCTCTTACACCTTCTGAATGGAGGAGCAAGCTGGAGGAAGCAAACAAGATTGAAAATTCATTGGATACATCAAACTCCAACTTTGTGCTACTAGATGTGAGAAATGGTACAGTCCTTTTCCAGTCATAATTAAGGCCTTCTGCTCAATGTGTACCTCAGGTTTCCCTTGTCGTTACAGAAAAGCTTCGTGCTTTTTTCAATTAAAATAAACTGTAGAGCTAACAATGTTCTTGAGGTTTCCTTATTTGTAATTGTTGTAATCTTTAACAAATACCAGTAGCACTTGTTCTCATCCTATATTGTTTGATTTATGTGATTCCACAAGTTTGCTTTCCTTTAAATTTTAGCTAGCTTTATTATTGTTTCACTTACATTCCCATTTGATTGGTTTAGCAATTAGTTAAGACTTTCTGTGGTATTAGGTTATGAATGGGGGCGTTGGTCACTTCAAGGGGCTCATCGTCCCGATGTTGATTGCTTCAGGAGCACTTCATTTGGCTTATCCGAAACGGAGACAGAGGCAAGCCCACCTCCATCTTGCTATTAAAATTAAACCACTTGCTGAATATTTCATGTTGCATGTATGATGAGAACAAAACTGAGTTTCTTGCCTTTGCTTCTTCGAATTTCTATTACTATAATACTGCTAAATATATTAGCACTTTATTGTTTAATCAGGTTAGACCTTCAGACCCTTTAGCTGATGCTGATAAAGAGAAGACAGATGTATTGATGTACTGTACAGGTGGCATTCGCTGCGATGTATACTCCACAATTCTTAGGTCAACCACATTAACATAACGCCAATGGTTATTGCACATTCTCAGTTTCTTGGATTTGCCTGAAATTGTTGGCTGTGACAGACAACAGGGTTTCAAAAGATTGTATACCCTAAAGGGAGGCGTCTCTCATTATCTCGAGAACGAAGGTCCTGTGGGATGGGAGGGGAATCTATTTGTTTTGACTCCGTCTCTCTCTGCCACCTTCCACATACAAGCCAGAAGCCGGTTCACAGCAACAAGTGTCTCACTCATTTGCAAAATGTTACATATGCTCGTCTCAAGTCTCTGAGTTGAGGCACGAAACTGTGCGAATCTTGATTGCAACCTGCTCTTCCTGTAAGTTCTGTTTCTTGTTGGTACCTAGTGCTCAGATTGGTGATCTTGAGCGTACCATGATGAAGTCAAATAATCATACAATCTGATGCAGATGCTGTTCGGAGTGTGTGGATGGTTTGAGAGGATGCTGCTGCGTGAAGTGCACTGGTGCTTCTCGTCTGAGGCCTGTGCTACCAGGGTACCAAAGATACCAGAAGTGGCATACTTATCGAGATGTTGAGCTGCAGAGCGGTGAAATCGATCTTCTTTGAATGCACAGGAAGAAGGGAAAGGAAGGTAAATGTGATGAGAACAAGAGTGGCATTTGTTAGTGGAGATTGATTTGTTTGGTTTGAGAGAAGAGAGGCAGCCATGTTTCTGATGATTGGAGCTTTTACAAGCACATAATACTATGATTTTGGTGGAATACATAGCCATAGAATACATGTTGAGAATTTCGGTTGTAATTATAAAAATCAGCCATTAAAACTTTTTTACATTTTTCTCAATTTTTTCGTGATGAAATATTCTGATTTGTGAGTAATATGTTTTTGATTTAGACACACATATTTTATGGGTGGTCTTGTCCTACAATTTTCCGGATGTGACTTATATACATTTTCATCCAAATTAGACAAAATTGAGAAAATGTGTTAAAATTCATGAATTTTAAGGCTGATTTTTAAACTTAGTTTGACGTTGTACAAATGGATTTTTTCCACAATATTACTACACATTTAGCAACTAATTTTTCGCATATTATCTATTTAAACACGGAAAGCTGGTCAGTAACCAAGGCACAAAACCCGACTAATAAGGTGTCGATGCGTTACACTTCCTAATTTTGGAGAATTTCTTTGTCGTTTAACTAACAAAAGCGGTTTGTTTATTAATTGTTGACCTAGAATTTGACAGTTAATCTTTGAGTTGTTCTTTGGATCTATTTATTGAACCCAACTTAATTGGACCACAATAACATACCGATTAGAAATGACATAATTTCTATATAGTGCTCATGCATGCACATATGGTTGTATACGTGTCTCACTAACGACCAACAACGCCAACATCGAGTTCTAGTCCGTTAGTTATAATTTAACAACAACAATAATAATAGTAATTAGTTTTATGAGATTTAATCTATTTTTATTAGGATTTTATGTGCGTAAAGTAAATAGAAAGCAATACTATTAAAACTATTTTTAATAGTATTTTTAATACTATGTCATCAAATACGGAAAAATGAAATATCATTCAACTTTAATACTATTAAAATGATTTTTAATTTTGAAAAATTTCAGGAAATAAGAAATTATTTTTCTAAGTTAAATCATTCTATTATGATTAACTTTTATAATTTGGTTTAATTGTATTTTTCATTTCAAAACTTTATTTTCACAATTAATTTATATAAGTATAAATAGTTGTGAAGATAAAATTTTTAAAAAAAAGTGAAAACCAAATTACAAAATTAATCATAAAAAAAATAAATTTAATTTAAAAAAAACAATATTTTTTTATTGAACTAATCAAAAAAAAATTTAATATTAGAGTTAATTGTGTTTCATATTTCAACGTTTATTCATTTTCAAGCGTTTATAAATAAGACAATGCACAACACTGTATAATTTCATTTATACCCTTCAATTAAATTTATTATGAATAAAAACCCCAAATAAAATTTCAATCTACTATACAAAAATGCAGAACGACGTCGGGGGACAACAACTCCCCCTCCCTTTAAATAGCAGACAGCCTTCTTCTTCAAAAGATTTTTAGAGAAAACGGAAAATAGCTAAAAGGGGGGGTTTGATCCATTACTTTGCAATTCACGTCATTTTGTGAGTGCCATTTTCAACTTTTTAGCATTTCAATTTTGATATTCTTTGACCAACTTTATTAATCATCGTTTTGGGTAAATTCTTCAAAATTGACAGATTTTCGACTTCATTCCTGTTGTTGTTGTTCAGGGTGTTTCGAGTTATTTTTGTGCATTGTTAGTTTTTGTTTAGTTAAGTGGGTTTTGTTTGATTAAGACTAATTTTTATTTAATTTCTGTTTTTTTTCGATCTAGGTTTGTTCGACTGTTTCAGTGAAAGGAGTTATGAAAAGGTTGAGTTCGTCGAAGCTTTGCGGGGTTTTTATTTTTGAGTCATTATAAATTTTATTTATCATGAACAATTGTTGGGAATTTAGGTGGAAAAATTAAATTTTTTTGTTGGGTTTGTTTTTCTTTTAAAAAAGTTATGTCATACCTGTTTTCAACTTTAACCTGGATGATGAAGAATCAAAATTGTTTTCTGAATTAATAAAAAACAATTTTCATTTATACATTCCTTTATGTTTTAATTGATTTTCCTTTTTGATAATTTATTTGGGTGTCATAAAACCCGTTACATAGATACATTTTTTTTGTTTGGGGATATGGATTAGTCGTTTTTCTGGTGGGGTTACGTAGATAAACATTTGTTGTGTAGCGTGGATACAAATTACTTGGTTTTTGGTGATGTTACATATATGTATATACATCTGTAGTGTTGCCTGGATACAAATTAGTCGGTTTTTTTTGATGTTGAAAAGATACACATTTTTTTGTATTTTCCGGGGAAAAAATTTGTTGTTTTTTGGGGGGGTTAATAGCTCATATTTGTCATGATGCATTAACACATTTGTTGTGTTGCATGTATACAGATTAGTCGTCATTTTTTGGACGTGGATAGAGATGTCGTGTATAGATATAGATGAATTGTTCTTTTGTTTTTGGCGGGGGGAAGGGGGTTAAAATGCACATCTGCCGTGTTTGTAGATACTGATAGATTTTTTGGTGAACAATTTAAATACTAAGCCAGAAAAATTTGGGGCCTTCCAAACAAAAGAAGGAATGGATAATCTCTATTTTTAAAGACAAATTTGTTAAGTCAGGGTTTGATTTATTAACGAATCTTTTTGACACACTGGTCATCTTCTAATAATCATGCTAACTAAGTGGGCACGTCTATTAGTTTTGTCCCAGCATCAATTTATGAAATTTAATGTGATCTAACCCCAGTTACTGTAATTTGAATAGCATCAATTTGTTGGCATGTTCAATTGATCATTTATTGCTTAATCTGGCCTGGATTTAAATGATGATTGCTGATGATTTTTATCCATAATATTTTCTCTATTGATCAAGATAGATTGGAATTTGCTTCATGGATGAAATCGAATACCTTTTTTTACAATAAACCTCCTTTTATATGTCATAAGCTCCTATTACTGATATTACAATGACCATTTACGGCAGGAAACTTTAAGGTATCGGAGCTGGCGGAACTTGTCGTGTGAGTAAGACACACGAGTCGAAATTGAAGTGGCATTGACAGTAGTGGTGATTGTGCAGTGGCGGAGTCTCAGATCTTTTGTTAAGCAGAAGGGTAGAAATTGAAGGAAATTTGTATCTGATTTGTCGCTGAAGCATCAATTGCTTCTTTGGCTGTATTAAGGAAATAGAAGGAATCTGTATCTGATTTCACAAATTAATTGGGTTCCATAATGGAGTGGTCAGAAGACACTATTAAGAAGCACGACAAAGAACTCCGAGGGTTCGACTGGGATAATCCCGTGGCCTGTCATATTGAGGAACTATTGACAAAACATTTAAGTGCAATATTGTGCAGTGCAGTGAAGAAGATTGTTGAAAGTGGGTACACTAAAGAAGTTGCTGAGAGGACCATTTTATATAGCATCCTCTTCAAAGGTAGTAAAGACATTGCATTCAATGTTGTCGACAGTGCTTTGACTATACTAAAGAGGGAAAAGGGGATGAGTATTGGAATGAAGTTTCCTGTATTTGAGAGGTTGCAGAGCCTAGTAGACTACACATTACTGGAGATGATTTGTGTGCTTCGAGAGGTTAGGCCTTCCTTGAGCGCATCAGAAGCGATGTGGCGCCTATTAATAAGTGATTTGAGCCTCGTGCATGCATGTGAAGCGGATGGAGGCATTGTGGGTGGTTCTTGTAGCCAGGAAGCTTCTGGAGACAGCCGGGCACTTCCCCAGGCTAATGATTGTTACTCTTCAATCCGGTTCGACGAAACTCTGCAGCAGTACATCGTTGAAGATATTAAAGATGAAGCCATTCAGATACTGGTCCCCCACAAGTGCATGATCGAGAAGGAGCTCCAAGGATGGACTGAGTGGGCTAACGAGAAGGTCATGCAAGCTGCACAGAGGCTTGGGAAGGACCGGGCAGAGTTGAAAATGTTGAGGCAAGAGAAAGAAGAGAAGGAGAAACAAGCTTTGGTTGATAGTACCATAAAGCAGCTGTCGGAAACGGAGTACGCCATGACCAATGCTACGGGTCAGATTCAGATGGATAACTGCACTATCGCTCGCCTTAAGGAGGAGAATGCTCTGTTGATGAATGATATGGAAGCCGCTAAGATGCAGGCGATGAGGGTGGCCACTAACCTGCATTCTGCTACGGAAAGAGAGCAGGAGACCCTCAGGAAAATGCAGTCATTGGATGCTGAAAAGGCCATCATCCAAGACCAACTCACGGATCTCAAACACCAGATAACTGCACTTGACAATCAACTAGAAAAAGCTAGAGGCCGCAAGGATCAGTTCAAGGTATGCCATAAATTGTTTTTTTTTCTATATCAATTAGTTTGGCAGTGTAAACATCTTGCCTTTGATGGAATTAGAGTAAGTTCAATCTCCAAACTATGCACACACAGCGCGCGCACGCACGCACATGCACACACACTCACAATACTTATGTGTTTATGTTTGTGTGACATTAATAAATCATAATCTGGGATTGATATGCACAAGTTTTTACCTTTCTACCATTTCAGGCTTTGTGGAAGCAGGAGGAGGAGGAGAACACAAAAGCCCAAAAGAAAATTGATTCCTTGAGGAGGAAACTAGAGGAAGAAGAGGCTGCGATGAAAATTGAAGCCGAGAACATAAAGCAAGCAGCCGAAAAGGAGATGCAGAAATGCGCTGAAGACATCAAGAAGCTTCAGAAAATGGTTATGGAGCTGAGTCTAGAGTCTGAAAAGTCAAAGATAGCAGCATTCAACATGGGCTTCCCGGGATCACGGCTTGCTAACGCGACGGAAAGGTTGGCTGTCTTTCTGGACAACTTCAATGAGGCTCCAGATGTGAAACCAGAGAGGGAGTGCGTCATGTGCTTGTCAAACGATATCGCTGTGGTTTTCATCCCGTGTGCACATCAGGTTCTCTGCGCTCAGTGCAACGTGATCCATGAGAAGCAAGGGATGGCAGACTGCCCTTCTTGCCGGACGGCCATCCAAAAGCGTGTCTCTGTTAGTTATCGCCCTGATTAGCACCTCAGTTGGTTGTAGTTGGTGCCCCTTTATTGCGTTTAATACAAACTACAGTTTTAAATAGTTTAGAGTTCAAGAATCAAAAAGAGGTTCCGAATTCATGAATGAAATCAGGGGAGATGGTTTACCTCGCACAAGCAAGCACTAATACGCACACACAAGCACCATTTGATTTGACATGAGTTTTAAGAAAGTACTGTGGACTAATTAATATCTTCTTTATTGAACTAATAAAAATAAAAAAAATAATCTGAATATTAGAGTTAAATTATGTTTCATCTTTTAAAGTTTGTTCATTTTCATATATTTATAAATAACAAAATGCGCAATAATTTCATTTATTGCCTTCAATTAAATTTATGCGGAGAAAACTCCCAAATAATATTTCAAAATAGATTCTATAAATAATAAAAGGCGGAACGACGTCGTGTATTGGCAAACATCGTTGCTTCTCTTCTTCTTCAGAGAGAGAGAGAGAGTGAGAAGATACTAACAACTCAGAAAATATGGTGCGTTCGATCTATCACTTGGCAATTCATACCATTTTGTGAGTTCCCTTTTCAACTTATTAGCATTTCAATTTTGATGTTCATGGCACCAACTTTATTAATTAGCACGTCAATTGGTTGCAGTGTTTAGTACAAACTGCAGTTTAGAATTCATGAATGAAATTTGTTTAGTATAAACTGCAGTTTAGAATTCATGAATGAAATTAGGGGAGATGGTTTACCAAGTAATATACACACATAAGCACTAATACGCACACACAAGCACAAGCACATGCACATGCACACGCAGGCACAATTTCACACATAAGCACTTGATTTTTTTCTATGCCACTTCTTAATTTTTTTTATGTCAAATCTGTATAAAAATATCTCCTTTAAAAGAATTAATAGTGAAATGGGATAAGAGGTGCTTAAATTGGCAGGGGAGCACTAGTGTCTTTTCACCCTTAGAGTCACGACATTCTTTCAAGGAAAATCTAAATTATTTTTCGGATATATACAATTAATAAAATAATTTTTTCGTTGGTGATCATTTATATAATCAAATTACATAAGAAAAACAAGTATGTATGTGTCTAATTTTCTGTTCTCTTTGTAAGACCTTGTTAGATTTTCTAATAATTCTCCCATTTAGGTATTTGTGTGCTTGATTTTCAGTGTTGTTAAGTTTTCTAATGATTAGTTTTATGTGTAGGTTGTAATATTTTCATAGTATTTTAAATGTATTTAAATTTTCTAAGTTGTGTAATTTTATATCTAATAAATAATAAATTTTATACTCCCTCTGCCCACAAAAAAATATACCCCTTCATCCCAAGGAAAATGACTCCTTCCTTGGGCGGTACGAAATTTATGCAACTATATTTTCTGTGGGAAGTGGAGAGAGTAAAGTAAGAGAGATGCAATAGAGTAGAGATAAATGTGTTTCCATTTTTAGTAATGAGTTATCTTGGTTGAGACAAACCAAAAAGGAAAATCGGTCATCTTCAATGAGACGGAGGGAGTACTAGTTTTGTCATTTTGGGCCGTTCACCAAAATTAGACTAATTCTAAAAATGGAAAGCTTTAGACCAATACTCATCACCAAAATTAGACTAATTTTAAAAATGGAAAGCTTTAGACCAATACTAACTGTACACATCATTCTAAATGTAGACCCCACAACTAACACTACTTCTACCACATTTTTTTCCTCTCTCTCTTACTTTAACAATTTCACATTAAAACTCGTGCCGTTTACAACTTTGTCTATTTTTTGTGGACGGAGGGAGTATATAATTATACTGCTCCATCCGTCCCTAATAATTTGGCACCATTTGACCCGGCACGGAATTTAAGAAATGTAACCGAAAGTGGATTGAAAAAGTTAGTGGCATGTGGATCCTATTTGTATGCATTAGTTTTATTATAAAATGTGAGTATGAATGAATTAGTGGAATATGGGGTTGATACGCTCGGATTTTGCACTGTTTTAAGACCATTATTTGGTCCATTTTTTTGTCAAAGTTGCATTACATGTCCATTAATTACATATTTTTATCTATTATAGTACTTTGATGTGTTTTGTGAGAAATGTGCAAAATATAACCTAAAAAGATAGCAAAAAGTCGAAGATGGAAATCTGGAGTATTTGATCCGTCCAGCGGGCCGCTGCAACTCAGCCGACGACCGCTGAACAAGTAGCGGTCCACTTCGAAAAAATTGGGCTGAAAAGAGGAACACGCCCAGTGACCGCTGGGTTGGGTTGTGCGCAACGACCGCTCCAGGAGATCTAGTAGCTACGGGATGATCGCCAGTGATAGCTGAAACAAGTGTAGCGACCGCTGATCAAGAGACAAAAGCAACAGAACAATTTGCAGCGACCGCTGAACAAACGCAGCGCACAGAATTGACATACTTTATCTCTAAGATTTACCATTCTGTGCTGAATATTTACCAAATTAAGGGGCCCGAAATTAAAAGCTATAAATACCCCCTCAAGCTTTATCAATTGAATGATCTTTTGTTGCATAATTTCCAGAGAGAATATTTGAGAGTTTTTCCATTGTTCATCAATATCAGGAGCAGTTTGAAGAAGGATTCAAGAGAAGATCAATGCTGCAAGATTCAACCTTTGAGTTCTATCATTTTAGTTCTTATGTTTTCTTATTTTTCCCTACAAACTATGTTTTTAGATTATTTAATCATGTGTAACTAAATTAATAAAATTCTAGGGATGTGTTAGTAACAACTTTGGTTATACAATTCCAATTTATTTAAAATTCGTTTTGTTCATTACTTTACTTCTATTCTAAGTGTTGGATAATTGCTTCACGTTTGAGTAACACATTCTGTGATGATCTATTGGCTTGCAACATAATCGTGAGAGGACGTTTGCGAGTTAGAAGAGCTTAGTTGACGTTACAATTAGCTTCCCTTAAAACGACACTGTTAATTGAGAGCGAGGACATTCTGAGTCTTAGGAGCTTTTAGCAGTTAATAATCTAGGGTTGACTCCCCTAGTGTCTGTAATCCACTTTGTGCCGCATGAACAATATATTTGTGCCTCGTTCTAGTGATATACGAATTGTGCTAGGGTGTTGTAGTTGGAATTTGTATAACGATAACTATGAAAGCACATCCTTGGAATTTCCTTATCTCATCTGATTTTTCTCTGTGTTTTTTTATCTGCAATTGTTACTTGCTCTTGTTTTTACAATTTTCATTTTCAAAAAATTCTAAACATTTTGTTTTTCCAAATAGTGAAAGACGCTTATTAGAATGTAGACAGTCTGTGATCGTTTTCCCTATGTTCGATATCCAACTACTGATCAATAGCTATACTATATGGGTGGTCTATTACTAAAAGTAGTAAAACATAAGATGTGCCAATTAATTGAGGAGAGACGAAAAAGAAAATCAATGTCAATTAATGGGGGTCGAAGGGAGTAATAACGATTATCTACGTAAACAGTATAGTACGTATTATTTCACTATTACTTCGAATTGTTTTCTTGGTTTTTTGAGATGTCCAAATACGTAAGTTCATAGTAGTGTAATTTTTTATGCAATGCAGATAATTACTGGAAATATCTAGAATAAGGAATTAAAATAGAAAATTGAATTATGAGAAAAGTATTTAAAAACGTTGAGAAACTGGAAAGAAAAATTAAGAGGAATTGTGGAAAAAACTAAGCAAACTTACAATTATTAATCCAATATCTCAACTTCATAATCAGTAGCGGATCCGAGATTTCAACTCTTAGGGTAAATTATTATTAATAATTTTGGGATTATTTGCATCATTGAAAGTAGTTGCGACATGTTACTTTTATGGGACAGAGTGAGTGGTTATTTTTAATTAGGTTATTTTCGATTAACTAATTAACTATTCAGTTATAAATGATCATTAAATAGGTTAACCGATTATTAATCGGTATTGAAACTCGCTTCTTTTGCATGCGCATTTATATATTGAATCGCGGACTGGTCAAGTAGACTCTCTATGTTGGTCGTGGTGAATCTCTAGACCTAGTCTCGTGTCGTTGGACGTGCAATCCAAGCGTTTTCAAAACCATAAGCTACTGCTACTTGCTAGTATAGAGGAGTGAGGATCAATCCCACAGAGATGGTGGGCTATCGAGAGTTGTTTGTGTGAATAGGATGATCTGGGGAAGATTGGCCGCTGCCACGCAACTATTGAGTGATTTAAGTTTAACTACTTAATTGGAATGTAAAACTAGTAACTGGACTTGGGAGACGAAAGTAAACTATAACTAACTAACCAACTAGACTGCAGAGGTATGGAAAGAAAATATAACATGAAAATATTTTTGATCATTTTAATAAAACATGAAAGAAAAAAAAAACAATTGAAACTTACTAACCAAGCTAAAGACTTTCCTAAAATAGGCATGCAACTGAAAAAAGTGAAAAGAGGACCACTACTTTATCTGACCTGCATACTAGAAAAGCAAAAACATGTAAAGACAAAAACAGTTAAACCTAAGCTACTTTTCTGATTTTGTTGTGGTTTTCTACTTCATCTTCCTCATCTATCTACACAAAACAGAGCCGGAACACACCATAGATGAATTGACCAACTGGAAAACATGTAGACAACACGGATTTAAACATCTAAGCTAACTGGCCAACTGGAAAGCACGTAAGGAGCATGAATCTAAACATTTAAGCTAACAATTATGAAAAGCATCCAACAAGCTTAAATAAAAGGCAACATCACGAGATCTAACTAAAACTTCCACTATGCAAGAATTTAAACAATATCCACCGGATAGTGATAAAATGCAAACTTATATATTGTACAAACTCAAAACTCCTCAGCACAGGTTCAACATAGTTTCAATACAATATCAACACAGTGTAAAATTCCAAATTTTAATGTCAACACAGTATCAACACAATATCAACACATCATCTATCATTGACTACCGTTGAAATTTTGTTGACATTTTCCTGTTGATGCTTTTTTGTGATCTGTTGACATTTTTCAATGGTCCAGATCATAGTTTTGAGTTTGTACAATATTTAGAGTTTTCATTTGATCACATCCCTCCACAGTGGAAACATGAGATTCAACTTAAAAAAACAACGAGAAACCAAAGCATCAAATACAAAAGATTTTCTAAAGCTAAGATGTTCAAACACTTCAAAAACTTGAAATCTAAAACTGAAATGTGCAGGAACTAATCTGAACGGCTGGAACAAGCTGGAAACAAGCTAAACTAAGAAAAATCTGGAGTAAAAATAATCTAAACTAAGAATGTGGTGGCGTTAAGCGCCCTAGAGAGCTTTCTAACTAAGCAAAACTAAGAAGATGGTAGCGTTAAACGTTGCTTCTTTCTCAGCAAGACCCTCTATTTATAGGGAGGCTTGGCCCAAATCCCTAGGGTTACATCCTTCAATAATTTGACATTTCTGCCCTTAGGAATTTCTCAAGCAGTTACCTGACTCCATGGTGTAGTCTAGAGGTGTCAAGTGGGCCGGGCCGGGCCAGCCCGGGCCGGGCCCGCTGAGCCCACTGACATTTAGGCCCGGCCCAGCCCAGCCCAGGCCCATGTCTGAAGCGGCCCGGGCCGAGCCTGGGTTTTGGTATTTTTAATGAGCCCAGCCCGGGCCCGGGCCCATTTGACAAGTGGGCTGGGCCGGGCCGGGCCTAGTTTGCTATTTGATTAAATGGCTAAATAAAATTATACTTACATTCATTGCATGCATAATAAATTATAGAACTATGAAAAAAAAACAATTATTGAACTATGATATGGTGTGGAGTAATATAATTATAGGTTAATCAATCAACTAATTACACGCATATAAATTAATTTTGCTCCTATAATCCCACTATTCCCACAAAATTAGGAGTTACATATGATATATGAGATGCTACTATTATGGAACTATTTTAAATATTACTAGTTATAAATCAAATATAACTACTATCTATAATCATGCAAATCAACTACAATTATGTGAATCAAATGTAATTGGAAATCAAATTTAAATAAGTGTTGACTTAAGTTAGTAATTAAAATAATTGATTTTTTTTCATAATATTATTAATAAAATTTATGATTATCTTTAAAATATATAAATATAAAATAACATGCAATCTAGTAATAAATTAATAGAAAAGATATGAATATCTAGAGATAATATCTAAATTTTTTACCCATATGAATACACGTAAGATAATAAAGCATAATAGATAATACATATTTATACATATCACATAAATATAAATGTCTAATCAATCACTTTATATATGGAACTAATCTCTTCAATTATATAAATCAAGTAATAAATTCTAAGATACGCTATTTTTAAAAGGAAAAGTAGTTAACAATTAATCTATATAACCATGGAAATAAAATTTGAAAATATAAGTTTTGATTTAGATTGATTAGGTAATTTATTTAATACTAAATAAAATAAAGAATATGTATAATATGATATGAAAAAAACAAATATATTCATATAATTAAGAATATATATACTATAAAATTGAGATTCTGCCGGGCTGGGCCGGTCCTGGGCCGGGACCGGGCTTTAAGTGGGCCCGGGCCCGGGTTTGAAGAAAGGCCCAATTGGAGCCCGTTTAACCTACTAAGCCCAGCCCAAGCCCGCTTTATTTCATTGGTGGGTCGGCCCGTTTGACACCTCTAGTGTGGTCTACTGACCAATTTGCACTCTTATGCTCAACTTCTTCTTAAATTTTTTACTTTTCTCGTATAACTTGCCATGTCAGCGAGCCATTTGTTCCCCTTAAGGCCTTAATAGTTGGCGACTTCTTCTTTGGTCGGTCTTCCAGACGTAGCCTTTGCAGACTTTTTTGCTGTTTTTTTACTTCTTTCACCAATAGCACCCCTTTTACGAATATATACCCCTATTTCAATTTTTAAGGGTTAAGATTATTAAAGTATAAGCAGATTTTTGTAATATTGATTCAAATTTCTAAAACATTATTATTGTCTATTATAATCTGATCTCTTCCAAAATATTAATTTCAATTTTTAAGGGTTCAGATCGTTAAAAAATAAGCAGAATTTGTAATAATGATTCTAATTTCTAAATCATTATTATTGTTTATTACTACTCCTACTATAAACTGAATTGGCTGGAAAAACGAAAATATAAAAGCAACTTCTATGGGAGTAGGACCATAAAATTCAAAAGCAACGTCAAAAGCAAAATTCCAAAACGCTTAAATTCTTCGACGGCGGAGCTCCGACGCCGACGACCGCCTGTGGTGGTGCGGCTTTATTTGACCCTATAACAAGGCGTAAGCTTCATTCGCTTCAGAGTTTCATATCCACGAGCCCTAACCGAGATGAATCACACCAACAAGAAGAAAAAGATCAAAAACGAACAGCAGGAATTCGAGTTCTGCGAGGTTTGCAGATTGAACCACAACAACGGCCGCCGCCACAATTTCTTTCCAAGCCACAAAAATTCACTCTCCAGCCTCCTCGCGCGCTTCCAATCGAAGCTTTCCGACGTCAAATTCTTCCTCAAAACCCCGATGCTGATCCTTCCGGAGCACGCGCACCTGAATCGCCTCTGGTGCGTGTTCTGCAATTGCGACATTCTCGAGCTTGATAGCCAATTCGCTTGGTCGGTAACTCTAGGGTTTTGCATCATTCGCTGCTTTGATATTTTTGCTGTCATTTATGTTGTTTCTTAATTGTGCTTGAGGTTATCAGTAGCAATGCAGTTGGTCATTTGGCCAGTGAGGAACACTGGAAGAGAGTGAAGGGGTTTATGTGGAAATATGGAGGTGGAATGGACCGTGTTGATTTGTTTCGCATTACCGAGGCTGACTTTGCTAAGGTACTTCTGAAAAATATTGAGATTATGGTTTGACGTTTGTGCACTGATTCGTTATTCGTTTTTGATGAATTGGATTTTTTTCGCAACCTTGACTTACTTGAAGAATGCATTATGTTTAGCCCTATGGTTTTGGAACACGATGCATCTTATGATATCTAAGAATGCAGTTTGAATTAGTGTGACTATCAGCTTCTAATTATGGCTATGTTATGTTCTATTATTATTCTGTTGAATGATGTAGCTCTGTCGTCTATTACCAGTGATATACCTTTGATATTGTTTGAGTTGTTTAGTTATTTCGATATCCCATTAATATGTTTTGGGTGTTATTCAGGTAATTGTTACGTCTGTTAACATTTTAGCGGAGCTGTTGTGTCTAAAATTGTTTAATTCTCAAGTGATGCATAGCTTATGTGTCTTTTTTGTTTTATATTGCAGTGGGAGAAGAAGTGCAAGTCATTGAAGATGGAAGCTGCTAAAACAGAATCAGTTGGAACATTGAATGATATCCACAATAAACATAATGCTGAATTTGTTAATAGTTCTTGCAACAATAACTTCGATGCTCTTAATTCTTGCATTCCAAAATATGTTGTACCTTTACATAGCTATACGAATAAGAGAACTCCATTTTCCAGTTCGGTGTTATCATCTTCTGTCTCTGATACTGGCCCTTCATTGTATAATATACCTGGAGGCAGCCATGTACAAGATGCACATTACTTGATGAATTCAACAGGTATACCCACATGCAGTTTTGTTTTTACTTAAGTTTTAAATGAATAATTCCTGTTATCACAAGTTTGCTGTAGAACCGATGATAGTGTTTTTGATATTTTCTTTATGTGTTTACTAGGTTATGTTGATAATCAGCATTTCCCCAACTCTCTTGCTAGGGAATACTCATCTTATGGTGATGCTAGTAATGGATCTGTAAGTTTACTGTTTAGCATAACCTATCACTTGCCTTTGTTCCTCTAGATTCATTGACAGATTCATGGTTGTTACTCTTCATTCTTTTCCTTTGGATTAGCAAGTAGTATTATTATGTGTTACTATAAGTGTTTCTACTGCAGGTATATTCAGGAGCAGTTATCGGTGAGGTTTCTCCAGGTAACTGCCCCAAGTTTATTTTTCTTGCCTTTGTTGTTTTTCTACAGACAATACAACTTTGTCCAGCTACTGCATGAACGGATTTTCTTCACTCCCTTTTCTTGAACAGGTTTGGTGAACTTGACTCACATTAGTTCTACATCTAAAGTTGCTTTAGAAGGAAATGTCCACACTGGAGCACCTCCGCCATGGCTTGATGGAACAAAAGGAGATTACCTTGATCCTGCACTGAAACCAGAATCGAGGGACGCTGTTTCATCCAGAGCAGGGAAGTCAAAGTTGAACCCAAAACGTGTTGGAGCTGCATGGGCAGAGAGAAGGAAACTTGAGTTGGAGATGGAAAGGAGAGGGGAACGTGTTAATAACAACTTCGATGCAAATTGGCTCCCCAATTTTGGTAGAGTGTGGCAGTCTGGCACAAGAAAAGAATCTAGGAAACAATTCCAGATCGAGAATGATGCAATCCGGGAGCCGGATAATCATTTGGAGGCACCAATGCCAATACAGCCTTACATCAGCAAACGAATGGTAAATTATGCACATCTCATATGTTGAGCGCTTTTTATATGCACCTGATGAGGCTATGAAGTGGATCTTTCTACTACTTCTTCCTGCCAAATGTTCACAGTAGTTACATCCATTTTGAGATTCTGTTCCATTTTCATAGTGTTTTTGCTCGTTCTCTCAGTTTATGTTTTCTGGAAGTCTCATTCTTTTGCTATGTGCATACTAAGCTATGAAATCGGTGTCGAGTCTCTTGTTGACATTTTACCATTGAACTCCTAGAGCCTACTCATCCAATCTTTGATCTGCAGCGTAAGGATGCAACGCAGGATACTGTCGACAAGTCTATATGATGACGAAGCATACTGCCAAGTGCCAAAATATGTGCAGAGTGATCATCCTGTACGATGCTGAAGTGGTGCACCGCCAAGATATGCAGTGAATGATCTTCCCGAGAAGCCTATATGATGCTGAACCTAGGAGAATGATTCTCTCTCCTTGGCTCTCGTGAAATTTTGTCAATATAGATTTACTTCTTCTGCCATTACTCAATCAAGCATTGTTTTGTCTGAATATAGATTTAGCACTCACTTTGGTGTGTGCATCCTTTCATTGAAGATGTATAATACTGTGAGTCTGTGACATGATTTATCAATTTTTGGAATTCTGGGAACTGTTTAGCTAATATGTTTCGAAATATATACATGCGCATAAGAAGTAATAATTGTTCTAAAAATGTAGTACTAGTAGTAGTTTTTTTTTTGCAGTACATAAAAACCAATGTTCAATAACATTTCCAACCAAAGTTGAATAATAGTATTGCACAGCAACTGTATAAAAAGCACACCATAACTTGAACTTCATGTATGCACTATCAATCATATTAAAACACATACTCCTACTAGTATTACTATTATTCTTAAAAATTTATTTTCACGCATTATTACTCATATAATCATCCAATCAAGTAGTTCATGCTTCAAATATACATATAGTGATATTTCTAGATTTATGAATACAATCAAGTAGTTCATGCAAACCCAAACTGAAACCACAATTTATGAAATACATATAGTAATATTCGTTAATATACATATTGTAATATTCATTGAATACGATCCCTCGTCTTTCTTGGGCGGCACAAGATTTTATGCAATTTTATTTTGTGTATGAGGTGGAGAGAGTAAAGTAAAAAAGATGAATAAAATAGAGATAAAAACCAGTTAAAAAACCAGTCATTTTGGGGTGGATTGGTACAAGTTTGAGCTTTCGTTGTTTTAATCCGTATACTAATGCTTCTTGCACGCCTTTTTGGAGGCTTGTTTGCAGCTCTTGGATATTGATGCAGAGGAACTTGGTTTGAGCATTGGGGATAGGCAAGAGTGTCCAATTCTGGAATCACCGATGGGTCCCAATGTTAAGTGGCCCGTTGTCTGAATCAGCTATTCAACTTATCCTAGAGCATTTGCTTTACAAGACAGCAGACTTTTTTGTTGAAAACTCGGCTTGGAATTGATCTAAATTTCAACATTTAGTGCCAAAAGAGGTTGTTGAGATCATAGGTGCTATTATGCCATGATGTTGTCATTTGAGGTCCATCAACATCTGGAGTATTTTCTATTCAATCGGCATATGATGGATTCAGGGAAGACCAAAGCCCGATGGTTTTCCTGCCATGGAGAAGAGTTTGGAGTTGGTATGGTCCTCAACGAATAAAAATATTTTTTTGGTTGTTACTTAATAATGGTGCATTGGTTAATGAGGAGAGAGCTTGACGACAATTATCTACATCGGCGTCTTGTAGTATGTGTGGTCATGACTCAGAGAGTGGATTACATATGCTACGTGATTGTCTTGTTGCGAGACAGACATTAGACATGGGAAGGCTTGCTAAGATATGGTGAGATTGATGATTTTTTTGATAGCAACCTAAGTTTGGCAGAATGGATTGTTAGAAACTTGAGCTCTAAGCTATTGTTGGGTAGCGGCAGTGGTGCACATTGTTTGGCGTTGGATGTTGGCAAATTTGGAAGAACAAATGCAACTTCATTTTTAAAGGGGACAAGTTGAGTCCAATAAGTATTATGGCACGGATTATGACTATGGTAAGGAGTGTGGAAGAAGCTAAATAAGTAGAAGGTATAGGAGCTGGAGTGAATAGAACGCCGATAATGGTACGTTGATCTCCCCCTTCACTTGATATACAGATGTTTCTTTGGAAGGGAGCTCGGGTTGTGCCTTTGGGGGAGGACTTTTCCGTGACGCTACAGGAAGTTGGAAAGGTAGGTTTGCTACCAATATTGGAGTTTGTTCCATTTTGACTGCAGAAATTTGGTGTATATTTTATGGGTTGCAGCTAGCCAAGACTTTGGGCTTTCGAAAGTTGGAGATAGAGAGTGATAGTTTTGTTGGAGTTTTCTATGATTATGGGGTGCCTCGAGGTATCCATCTGTTGTCGGGTAATTGTGCACAGGGTGCAGTAGTTATTGAAGAATTTTGATTCAGTGGTGGTACAACACGTGCATAGAGAAGGGAACTTTGTTTCTGACTTTATGCCCCTTTATGCTTATAACTTTCAGAGGGGAATGCATGTGTTAGAAACCGTCCCTATGGACCTCCATAGTTGGTTCTTGCATGATAGAATAAGCGTTTCTTATATTCGTTAGTATGTTTTGATATCAGACTTTGTCTACGTTAGTTACAAAAAAAAACGATAAAGGAGTTTCCATTTTTGATAATGGGTCAAAAAATCTCAAGAGTGACAAATTAAAAAGAGAATGGTTCATGGTTTCATAATAAAAATATTTATAATTAGTTTGGTTCGGTTATTATAACTAAACTGATTTATTTGAAACATAATGCAATGAAATTGTTGATGATCAAGCCTCATCAAAACTCGGGCATGGTAAAACAAACTTTAATTTTGATATTTAAATCTGTGATAAATTAAATCTCCAAATCTAATACAGTAATGCTAGTACTCCTATTCCATCGTATATAAGTTTGTTGATATAATGTAGTATATCAACATAAAATCTAGCTTCCATCGTGTATCTAGATTGTTTTTATTAATTATATTGGTTACGTACTAAATTATTTAAATCTTATTATTTATATATCTCATCAAATTAAATCCCCAAATCTAACTCCTACTCATATATAGGTTTTGCTGATATCAGCAAATTAAATTCCCAAATCTAGCTTCCATATAATCAAATGGTAAATATATAAGTAAAATATAAATAGTGCATTAAAATCAAAGGTTGAATCAAATTCAATAATTCAGTTGATTGAATTCAATTTCTACAATGGCGGCTGCACACGATAGTGTGATCTTGGGGTGGAAGATGAGCTGTATGAATATTGGGATTTCCCGCCCAACGCAATTCTCCCCGGTCTTCCTCCATTCCTTCCCCGCTTCAGTTAGGGCTGCGATTTTCACGAAATTGAGGTGTCGCTCCGCCACTACAGAGGAGGCAGCGGCGGGGAACACTGACATCTTCTCTGTGACACCGTCCACCGCCGCGGATTTTGACTACCTCGGCGAGAGCACCAAGGGCGACCTCAATCTCAATTCCGGTACTTCTGATTTAAGCCTCTCTATCCACTCATTTTGTCATTCCACTAAGCTTTACGATAGTAGTATGTGATTATATTTGTAGCAATTGATGGAGAGGCGGGTTTGGACGGACCTATTGAGGACGTGGCCAAAATGGAAGCTCAAGAAGCCGAGCATTTGCTTAATCACTTGGGCATTCCGGTTTCCCTTTTTCTCTACTCTTTATCAATGCCCATTCAGTCTTCATACAATTCGCATGCACTTTAGGCTAAGTGTCCCTTCAAAAAACTGATTCTTTGGGTGATGTAACATCCTCGAGCTTCAAAAAATTTGATCAAGGAATAAGTTCTTTTAGGGTACTAACCGAAACTCTCACATTGTATAGATCCTGATGAGAAGTGATCATATCTCCTTTATTACCGTACCGAAACTCTCAAATATATCGTTTCGGAATAAACAAAGTCACAAAGCTCCACACATTGTTCACACAAGCTTTATTCTTTCTTATGATACTGGTATCTACTGAATTTTAGTTTAATGGGCATTTTACAGGATCCATTTTCTGCTAGACATTCTGCCCGTGGCATTTTTTGCAGCAGGACACTTAATCTGCGTTCTATTAGTGCCATTGGCTATGACATGGACTACACATTGATCCATTATAATGTGGCGGTAAGCATTCTTCTTCTACTAATGTTCTTAACTAAAGCTAATTGGATGGCCTTCATTTCATGTGTTCTATGATTATTTTTCTATGAATTATATGACCAAATAATTATGTTTAGTGATATGAAACTTGGAACTGCATCATGATGAACGTATCCATACGTTTATCATGAATTTCCTTCTCGATTGTAGCATAGTTTTCCTTCTTGACCTGCATCTTTATAATGATAAGAGTAATGCAGCAATTGCTGAAGTCACAAAGAGGAAAAGCTTTCTTTTATATGATTCGGCTAGAGTTTGAAGCTGTATCTTGGATGTGGTATAATCTACATTGGCGGGATGAATCTTTCCTTTCTAATGCTTCATCTTTTCTCTTACAATTCCTGTAGTTATTAACAAAAAACATATCATCCATTAACAACTGCTAGCTTATATAACTTAGGCTGGTCCCCTTATAAATTAACTTCATAAATTTATAAATACTTCAACTCAATAATTGTTTAATCATGCATTGGTTGGTTATATCGAAGTGTGCTATTTGAGTTGAAATTTTTAATGATCAGAACGAATGTGCCTTTGCAGGCATGGGAGGGAAGGGCTTATGACTACTGTATGGAAAATCTCAGAAATGTTGGTTTTCCTGTTGATGGACTTGCATTTGACCCAGATCTGGTATGCTGCATATTTATGTCATCTTCTTTTCTTATTAGTTATTACTATTTCCTTTACCTAGCTTGTGTTTGTAGGTCATCCGAGGCCTAGTTATAGATAAGGAGAAAGGGAATTTAGTTAAAGCGGATCGATTTGGCTATGTTAAGAGAGCAATGCATGGCACTAGAATGTTATCTACTCAAAAAGTGAGGTTTGTCCCAATCTTTTCTTCCCTGCGTATTCAATATTTGTTGTGAATGGTAAAACATCTTTCCGAACCAATCTGAGTAAATGTAAAAGAAATATCAATCAGGTAGAGATCCAAAAAACATATTTTTGAAGAATTAATGAACTATTATAATATTCAGTTATTCACCATGAGTTACTATTTTAATCTTTGAGGGTGACACACTCTGAATCTCTACGGTAGTTAAAGTTTCTATTTATACTGGGTTATTATATTTGTTTTTAGTGGAACTTAAGTAGAAACTCATATTTACTCTATTGAATTTCTTTGAATGGAAGTGAGATATATGGGAGAGAACTTGTTGATCTACGAAAGGAAGGCCGGTGGGAATTCCTCAATACACTGTTCTCGGTTTCTGAGGCAGTTGCCTTTATGCAGGTACTCAGCTTCCAGATTTTGTGTCAATGTTAGAATGAATAGCACTCTCAATTTCCTATGTCAGTGATTGGTGTGCCATCCACTTTATAGTTATTTTCCTCACTTCGGGAAGGCACCTGCATGAGTCCTGTGCCTAGGCTGAAGGCTCCATGAACTCTTTAAACCTCTAATATGGCCAATAATGATTACTTGCAATAATGCCATGATGCGCTTCTATTTGCTTTTAATGTGCAAAGAAGAAGTCAGATGGCGGGCTATTTAATGCCGTACCTTAAACCTGCAATTACTTTCTTGCTGCTTTTGAGTACGATATAATCAGACCTTTCCGTTTGAAGTCTCACTACTTAGGACTTACAAAACGAAAAGTTATGTAGTCGCCTATTACACTCCAAATAGCTCAGGGCAAAGTTGTTCTTACCTTGCAGATGGTGGATAGATTGGATGAAGGTGCCATAGCCGCAGACCTTGGTCCACTTGACTATAAAGGGCTTTACAAGGTTTAATATTGAAAGCATTAAATGGGACTTGGCTTAATACTTGTTATAATTCCTTCAACTTTATGTATTGGATTCAGGCTGTTGGAAAAGCACTCTTTAGGGCACATGTTGAAGGCCAATTGAAGGTTTATATCTTTTATGCTTTTGTCTTTTCAATAACCAGTTTCACATGCATCATCTAATAAAAGGATTCATTACAGAGTGAGATTATGTCCAAACCTGAACTTTTTGTTGAACCTGATCCTGAGTTACCTTTGGCTTTATTGGACCAGAAAGAGGTATATATCCACATCTCACAAGAGTTTAAGCAATGCATGGTTGTTAGATATCTATACTTGTGATTTGTGAAGAATTGCTTCTTAGCAGACTAAACTAGCTGATATGTAACAGGCTGGCAAGCGGCTCTTGCTTATTACCAACTCAGATTACCACTACACTGAAAAGATGATGCAACATTCTTTCAATAAATTTCTCCCAAATGACATGAGCTGGAGAGATCTGTTTGACATTGTAAGTGAACCCCATTGAGTAGCTATATCTATAATGTGCCTGGATTCTCTGGACTATTGGTTGATTGGAAGTTGTTTATTGTTGGTTGCAGCGATTGTAAGTATTGATTTCTTGAGGCCTGAAATACATAAGTGACTTATTGTTTCTATAGGTAATAGTCTCGTCCAGGAAGCCAGAGTTTTTTCAGCTGTCACAGCCAATGTACGAAGTGGTGACTGATGAAGGTCTTATGCGTCCATGTTTTAAGGCGCAAACAGGTGATTGCTAATGATGTTTTAAACATTCAATTTTATATTGGTCTTTAATGTCATTCTTACACTGCCTCTGTAATTAAGTCGTGAACTCTTTTAACTATTTGCATGCTTGGTGCACTGCTATCAGGCTGGATAGGTGTGGATATTTTTTTTGGTCAGGAGTCATGTTAGAGTCCATTGAGCAGTATTTATGACAAGTTAACCCATTCATTATAGCTAGTAGCATGGCTAGGAATGTTGTCATATATAGGAATGACTTCCTTGGACCTAATGGCTAGCTCAAATTTTGCAATAGGAGGGTTATCTAGTTTTTAGTTGACTAATTGATTGTATGACACTTGCTTATAATAACTACTATTTTTATTGGGAGTTTGGGACGGTTTGTTCTCATATTGAAGTCTTGAAACAACTTTTACGTATTTATCTTGCATACCAGGGGGAGTATACTCAGGGGGAAGTGCTCAGATGATTGAGAACTCACTTGGCATTCATGGAGATGAAATTTTGTATGTTGGTGATCATATATATACAGATGTTAGTCAATCCAAAGTTCATCTTCGGTGGCGTACAGCACTAATTTGTCGAGAACTGGAAGACGAGGTTTGTAACTGCCTATATCTTTCAATGAGATGCTTTATGTACCACCACCATATGAATCCCCAGTTTTGACTCTCATTGCAGTATAGTGCTCTAATCCGTAGTCGAGATCACCGTGCCACACTGATAGAGCTTATAAATCAGAAGGAGGTCGTGGGAGACCTCTTCAACCAACTCCGCCTTGCTCTTCAAAGACGAAGTAAAGGACGTCCTGCTCAGGTAACTTGACCACCTGTTTGCAAGGAATATCTTTTGTCTATTCTGGTATTAATGCTGATCTGCTGTGAGATATAATTATGTGATTACCTCATACCGATTATTTAATTTCCATCAGACCATTGCTGCTACTCATATGGAAAACAAAGAACTCGCTGAGAGCATTCAGAAGCTACTCATTGTGATGCAGAGACTGGATCAGAAAATTGCTCCGCTGTTGGAATCAGATGGGGAGCTCTTTAATACAAGGTTCTGTATTTGCTTGCTTCGGGTTGAATCGGTGTTTCAAAATCTGAAACGATGGCTATTTATAATCGTTTCAGGTGGGGTTTTCTCTCGCGAGCAGGCCTATGGGACAAAAGCCACATAATGAGGCAGATTGAGAAGTATGGGAAGCTCTTTGGTTGGTTTTTTCTTGTATATCATCATCGTTCATCAATGGTATTAAAAGATGTGTTTTGTTTTTGTAAAACTTCAGGTATGCTGATATATATACCTCAAGGGTTTCAAATTTCCTCCACTATACCCCTTTTATGTATTTCAGAGCCCAAGAACAGGTAATGTCTATTTTCTTTATTATCTTGAAGTTTAAATTATGATATTCTAACTTGTTTTGAACTATTGGATTCAGTCTCTTGCTCATGATTCCTATTCATTCCCTCATCACAAGTATAATGATGACGAGTCAGCTTCATATGAGTGAGAAGTGCTCCATACTTGCATTGTTGTGTAATCTTATCATGTTTTGCCTTATATGTAAGTTTATCAAACAGCCTCTTTATTGTGTAGTAGTATAATGGTAGTGGAATATTTATCTTTTCTTTATTTTTTTCACGTTTAACTCGCAATCTTTTCATCTATTCTAAGAAAAATCCTCCCTAAATATGCATGGTATAAAGACTTGTTATATGTAAATCTTTTATTCTGGACACAATAATTAAAAAAATGATGTTTGATATATAAAGTGAAGTGGGAATAAAAATGAAAAAGAAGATAGAATAAGTAAGAGAGGGAATTATAAGAATAAATTGTACCGATAATTTATTTTAAAATATCTTAATAAGAAATATTATCTTCGTTCCTGAAAGTTTGTCCCATTTTTCTATTTCCGTCTCTCCTACAATTTGTCCCGTTTCACTTTTTATAATTTTTGGTTGTGAACCCTATATTTCACTAATTTATTTATACTCACATTTTATTATAAAACTAACTAATATATAAAAGTAGAATCCACATTTTACTAATTTTTTTAACTCACCTTTCCATACATTTTTTAAAATCTGATAATATTTGGGGGACGGCTACGTACTAGACTACTAGTAGCAAAAATCATGGAATGGATGAAATAATTACTATATATCTCTATTACAGAAAGAAATAAAATGTTTTGAGAATTTTTATCTAGTAGATTTCTGAGATTACAATAAAATTAAAAATGCAAAAAAATAAAATAAAAAAGAAAGAAGACAATGGACTAAGTACTTAGGGATTAGGAGTTGGTGTTAGGATTTTAGCAAGAAGCGGAGAATAGAGTGATGTTGATGGAAGGTAATTGAGATGACGATGAAGAAGCTAAGATGGGCGATGGAAGGAGAGTTCTGGGAGCTGGACTCCTCGACGCCGGCGACATTGGACGGAGTGGCGCGGCCTGTGGCAGGGGACCTTCCTCTTCCGCTGGGGTTAAGCCGCGGAGCGAGGCTGTCGCGCCCCAAACAAATTGATTTCATGCAGCGCTTCATGGCGGCGCCGTTCGTCCCCTCCTTTTCCCATGGAGTTGGATTCTCCCTGCAACGCCTCCTCTCTCTCCCCTCCTTTGCCCGCGATGCCTGGTTGGTTAAATAGCTCCCCGTTCTCGTTCTCTCATTCATCAAATTCAAATAATTCATCTCTCTTGCAGTTTTACCACATTGCTAGGGCAATTCAATGTTCAAAAGTTTGCAGCTTCTCTCAAAAAATCGGAGAGCATTTGGAAACACTTTTCCGACCCCCAATTTTACAGCCTAAATCTGTGCTGGGAGTGGTTGATTACACCTCGAGATACTCTGCTGCTCACTTCAGAAGCACAAGCTGACCACAAAACTCCAAGGAAAAAGGCAATTTTTCATCACAAGGCAAGCAACTTATTAATTGAAAGTATTCATCTTGATCGATAACAACCAACAAGAAATGATGATGATAATACTTTTGAGGTTGACCTTGGTAGATAAAATTAGTACTATAGGTTAATCTTGTTTACTTAGATGGATTGGAAATTTGGGGATATCCCAATGCCGTTGATAACTCCTATCATTTGAGCTAATTTTGGTTGATTCATGTCGCATTGAAAAGAAAAGGATTGGAGAAATCCTAGTAATGAGGTTAGTGTGATGTTTCTTGTTGCAGTTTCCAAATCATAACCTAACCGTGGAGGCATCTTCTCCATCACTTTTTGTTGATGATGATGGTAATTACTGGGATGTGCCATTCACATTGGCTATGGATGTGGGTTCAATAGCTCCTCATTCGGACACTAGCTTTCATTTCTGCATCAGCCACAATGCAGGTTCTCCTCGCCCTCTCACCCCAAACCAAATACCTCCTCCTCCCACTTTACTTCCTGGTCTCTCTGCTAAATCTGCCTTTTCATTCAACAAACACTTTGACATTTGGAAGAGTGAGGCTCCAAAGGCAAGAATGGTGCAACCATATGATATACTGCTCTCTAATCCTCATGTATCAGCATCAACAATCCTAGGTAATCAAAATTTATTTCTCTTGTTTCAAGGTTAAAGCATACACATTTGTACTCACTAGTTATATGCTGAGCATTGCTGCTTATCTTGGAAGTTTGGTAGGATAGATAACTCATCTATCTTGTAGTTATTAGATAAAGAATGGCCTAAAATGTGTGTGCTTATCACGTTTTGTTTATCTATCTTCCCTATTAAACTGCCCCTTAGATTATATGTTGAGCATTGCTGCTTATCTTGAACTTGAACCAACCAAACCAATTGCTTGGACCTTTTGATTTGTTCAACATTCTTATTTTGTTTTTGCTTAGTAACATTTGGCTTCGTTTTTAACATTAGGTAGTGTAATTACTGCATCTCTTGGTGAAAATTCAATGACACCCCGTGGACAAGATGATGATACATTCAGGCTTTACGCCAAAGGAGAAAATTATGCCGCTTCAGCTGATCTCTTTGCATCTGCATCCCTTTCTGCTCAGCTTGGAAATTTTCAAAAGAATTTTTTAGATCTTACCCGCTTTCATGCACGACTAGATATACCTTCAGGCTCCAAATTCATAAATGGAGCCTATAAGGTTGCTCGGGCACTTTACAATTCCGAAGCACCAACTGCAGAAGCACTTCAGACAATTACCCCTTCTGCCACCCTCTCATTTCAGCAGCAGGTAACCTTAGCTTTTGATTCTTGAGATATTATACAGACTGCTTACCGCTTATTATATGGCAAACTGCATCTCACTCTTATACATGTGCTTTGAAATTACGTTTCTCGGCTTATTATTATTGAATAGTAGTATTTGTATTTATTTCCAAGCACATAGGACAAATATCATTTCCATATCTATGGGCGATGTGCCCAAGGGTAGCATGCGTTGAAAGTTTCAGCCCTTGTTTAGTTCATTAAGGCATAGTTGGCTTTAATTCAATTTTCAGCTCATGAAGTGGGCATGCGGTATCGTTATGTAGGCTTGCAAAATCTATGCGTATTCCTATATGTGAAGCTTATGTTGGCCGCTGTCTTATAAATGCAGATGGCTGGACCTTTCAGCTTGAGAGTTGATAGTGGAGTGAGTGTTGATCTGAAGAAAGAGTGGTACTTGAATGTGAATGATCCCGTATTTGCTGTCGAGTACGCGTTGCACGTTCTTGGGTCGGCGAAAGCTGTTGCTTGGTATTCCCCAAAGCAAAGAGAATTCATGATAGAACTCAGATTTTTTGAGACTTGAGGAGACAGGAAGATGCTTATAGTTTCTTGTATTTTGATAGTAGACTTTGAAACTCTCATACTTTTGGTAGTAGCCTTTGATATTTTTTGTACAAGGGATTCACTTGCAGCTTCAAAGTGTTCTTTCTTGTAAAGAATGAAGGGAGGCTTTGATTTGGGTTGGGTTTCTTCACAACCTATTTTGTTTACTTCTTTTATATTGAATCCAACAACAATAATATTTCCATCATTTCAACCTATGATTAGCGAATAATGCACCATAGCAATTTTCTACCTACATGGAATTTTCATATTTTCTTAGGTTTTATTTAAAAAAATAAAAAAGACTTGTAATCCCACATTGACGTTTGATGAAAATTTATCAAACAAAAACTTATATAAACACATAAATATATTTTCTGAGTTCCAACCTAAAAAATCACTTTTTAATCCATATTTGACCAGATGAATACATGAATGATTTTGGCTGAATAAATTTTTTCTTCAATTTGATTTAGTCAAATTATCTTTTTTATTAGTATTTAATAAGAAAAATATTTTGAGTATCTATAGCTTAATTAGGTCATCAAATTTGTATTCGATATATTTGGATTTCCTAGATTTTATTTTATTATATCCCCTAAATGAGTATTCAATATTTGACTATAAATGAAATCATAAATCTGTTGCTTTTTTGAAGGACAAACCTAAATATAAAAAAAAAATTATCAACGCATTATTCAGTAATGAATGATGATAGGGGAGCGTAGGATGAAACAATGAGCGGCTGAGATTTGTGGTAGGCGATATTGGTTTAAACGGGCTACTTCTCCACCAGACTCGGAAGAGGGCCTTCTCTCTCTCCGGAAACCCTTTCCCTCTGTGGTGCCATCAACATTGTGTCTCTGCATACATCAATTTCCTTGCAGGTAAACCTTGCTTCCCCGATTTCATGACTAATTTTCTAGGGTTAATTTGTTACTTCTCTCTTCTTTCTCCGCTGATTTTGCTGAATTCTCAATTTCTCGCCCTTTTATGATTCCGTTTTACTATGATTGTTTCTTCACTGCCAATTCCATGAATCTGTTCTCTGTTGTGTTTATGTGATTTTATTTTGTGTAGAAGTTGTGGTTGAAATCGATTATTATTCGCTGGGGTTGTGCTTATGGCCACTAAGAAAATCATAGGCATATGCCAATCTGGTGGGGAATTTGTAACAAACAAAGATGATGGGTCCTTATTTTATACTGGTGGTGAAGCCTATGCCCTGGACCTCGACCAGCAAACTCAATTGAAGGATTTTAAGCATGAACTAGCTGAAACTTTTCAGTGCTCTGCTGATGGCATGGCAATTAAATATTTCCTCCCCGGTAATCGAAAGACCTTGATCACCATATCTAAAGACAAGGATCTCAAGCGTATGGTTAACTTCTTTAAGGATGCTGATCAAGTTGAGGTCTTTGTAATTGCTGAAGAAGCCGCTGGTCGGAATGTTTCCAACATGCCTGCCACTGCCAGTAGGTAATTCTACTCTTCAACTATGAACTATTACCTAATTATAGTATTATCGTATGTGGTTTTTGCTGTATTTTAATAAACAGCTAGCTCTGATTTTTTTGTTTTCCTGAAATTGTGCAGGTCAAGCAGGACAACTGTGTCTGAGACTGCTGTAATTCCTTCTGATGTTCCTTTGGATCTAATGCAGACCGATGATGCAATTGTTTTGGATGAGCCTATTGAAACTGTGCCGCTTGCTGCGTGCTCTTTTAGCACTGAAGATAAGCATCGGAGAGCAGCAACTCAGTGGGAGAATATTATCACTGGTGTGGACCAAAGGTTCAACACTTTTGCTGAGTTTCGCGAGGCTCTTCATAAATACTCAATTGCCCATGGGTTCACCTACAAATATAAGAAAAATGACAGCCATAGAGTGACTGCCAAGTGCAAGACAGAAGGTTGCCCGTGGCGCATATATGCATCAAGGTTGGCAACCACTCAGTTGATATGCATTAAAAAGATGAATCCCGAACATACTTGTGGGGGAGCAACTGTGAAAGCTGGATACAGAGCAACTAGGGGGTGGATAGGAAGCATTATCAAGGAGAAATTGAAAGTTTCCCCAAATTATAAGCCAAAGGACATTGCTAGTGATATCAAGCGCGACTATGGCATTCAGTTGAACTACACGCAAGCTTGGCGTGCTAAGGAAATTGCAAGAGAGCAGCTTCAGGGGTCATACAAAGAGGCATACTCACAGTTGCCATATTTTTGTGAGAAGATAATGGAGACTAATCCAGGTAGTCTAGCTGCATTCAGCACTAAGGAGGATTCCAGCTTCCGTCGTTTTTTTGCATCATTCCGTGCCTCAATAGCTGGGTTTCATCAGTGCCGTCCTCTTCTTTTTCTTGATAGCACTCTGCTCTACTCAAAGTATCAAGGAACCTTATTAGCTGCAACAGCTGCCGATGGAAATGATGATTTCTTTCCCGTTGCATTTGCTGTTGTTGATGAAGAAACAGAGGATAACTGGCATTGGTTTCTGTTGCAACTCAAAACTGCTCTCTCAACATCAGAACAGATAACCTTTGTCTCTGACTTCCAGAAAGGCATAAGGGAGTCATTGCTTGATATATTTGGAAAGGAATGCTATCACGGGTATTGTGTACGTTGTCTAGCTGAGAAGCTCAACAAAGACCTGAAAGGTCAGTTTTCTCACGATGCAAGGCGCCTCCTGATCCAAGATTTCCATGCTGCTGCATCTGCACGGAAACATGACGAGTTTGAGAGATGTGTTGAGAACATAAAAGCTATCTCGGTTGAGGCATATAATTGGGTTATTAGCAGTGAGCCACACCACTGGGCCAATGCATTTTTTGGCGGGGCTAGGTATAACCACATGACATCCAATTTTGGGCGAGAGTTCTACGATTGGGTGTCTGAGGTAGATGAGCTGCCTATAACGCAGATGGTTGACGTGCTGCGTGGGAAGATCATGGAATTAATATACAGGAGACGACTTGAATCAAGCCAGTGGGTGACTAGGTTAACACCTTGTATGGAGGAGAAACTTGCGCAAGAGAATTTGAAAGCAAGAAACCTCCAGGTATTGCTATCACATGGCAGTACATTTGAGGTGCGTGGTGATAACTCGGTCGAGGCAGTTGATATTGCGAACTGGGATTGTAGTTGCAAAGGGTGGCAGCTGAGTGGATTGCCTTGCTGCCATGCTGTAGCAGTTCTTGGCAATAACGTGTATGATTATTGCTCAAGATTCTTCACAGCAGACTGTTACCGCGGAAGCTATGCAGAGTCTATAAACCCAATGCCAAATGTGGAGAAACCAGAGACAAGTGAGGCTGCGCTTGTGACGCCGCCTCCTACAAAACGGCCACCGGGCAGGCCGAAGTTGAAACTGGTGGAATCTGTGGATATCATTAAACGGCAGCTGCAATGCAGCAAGTGCAAGGGCTTGGGCCACAATAAGAAGACTTGCAAGTAAGAAGATTGAATGAGTATCATATCATATACTAGTATCATGCATATTTTCCTTTTTTTGGTTAAAATCTTATTCTTATTTTGGTGTTGGTTGTTTGTTAATTGACATAATTGGTGTATCGTTGTTGCAAATGCAGTAAGGTGAATGGAATTGAGGAAGTGGCGGTACAACATCCAGTGTTGGTTGGGCTGTTGGAAGAAGAACCGGAAGGAAACACACTTGTTAATTAAAAGGCATGCATGTGGAGCGAGCTAGCTATAGCTTAGTTTTAGTTTAGTTTCTGTTCCATTCCATAAAGACAAGTGAGAGAGAGAGAGAGAGAGTGAGTTGATACGGAATTGAAGATGATTGTAGGAGAGTTGATTGTTTTTCTTTCTTGTTGAGCAAAATGGTGTTAAAATTTGAGGCTGGACTGGACTCGTGTTAGTGATGTTGATGTACATGTACTTAGATGTGTTATAATCAATTTTGTAGTTGAAAGTTTCTCTCTTTGATTCATTGTGTTTTCAATTGCAATGCAGGTTGTGTAGCACTGATTTGGTCTCTCGCTCTCTCTCTCTCTCTCTATTGTAACAAACCAATTAAGCATATTGAGGTGGGAATTGATTAATAAGTTAAATGGAGTAAAAGATATAGTACTATGTAATAATGTGAATGTACGAAATGAGATGATAACTTAAATTAATACTGCAATGAATTGGAAATTTGAAATGATAAAGACTGAGGCGGTTAAGAAGCAAATGAGTAGTAGAAGATAATGGAGATTGAATAGGTGGAAAGTGGGGGTTGTAACCGGTGGCCACGTTTGGAGGCAGTGTGCCACTTGTCCCTCCACAACGCAGGCAGAGGTTTTCATGCATTTTATTTATTTCATATATACATATATATAAGCTTACAACAATCACATCCAAACTCAGCATCATCTTCATCTATAAATCTATCATCATTGAACTCGATCTGTTTGCGATTGTAAGACAGAGAGGGAGAGGCTGTTGATGCCGCATATGTGGGTATTGCTTCTAGTGACGCTAGTGTTATTTGTGCTTGTGCTAGTAGTGGTAGCAACACGAACTCAGTAAAATCATGAAAGCCACAATAAAGCTAGTGTTGTTCTTGTTGGCGGTGGTGGTGCTAGTGAGCGTGGGAAGCGGCACCGCAACAACCATCAAGGACGACAAGGACGAGTCATGGGCCGAATGGGCCAAAGACAAGATCTCCGAGGGCCTCGGCTTCAACGCCGACGACGCCAAGGACAAGGCCGCCGATAAGTCCAAGCACGGTTACGATGCCACAGTCGACACCGCCCACGACGCCAAAGACAAGGCCGCCAACACGGCCGAGCATGGCTATGACGCCACAATTGACGCCGCCAAGTACACCAAGGACAAGGCTGCCAACACAGCCGAGCACGGCTACGATGCGGCCAAGTCAGCTAAAGACAAGGCTGCCAACACAGCTGAGCACGGCTACGAGTCTGCCAAAGACAAGGCTGCCAATGCGGCCGAGCACAGCTACGATGCTGCCAAGTCTGCCAAAGACAAGGCTGCCAACACGGCCGAGCACGGCTACGATGCCGCCAAGTCTGCCAAAGATAAGGCTGCCAGCACGGCCGAGCACGGCTACGATGCCGCCAAGTCTGCCAAAGACAAGGCTGCCAACGCGGCCAAGCACGGCTACGATGCCACAATGGATGCGGCCGAGTACGCCAAGGAAAAGGCTGGCAACGCGGCCGAGTACGCCAAGGACAAGGCTGCCAGCGCGGCCAAACACGGGTCCGATGCCACAATAGACGCTGCCAAGTACGCCACCGAGAAGGCTGGCAACGCGGCCGAGCACGGCTACGACGCTGTTAAGTACGCCAAAGACAAGGCTGCGGACGCGGCCAAACACGGGTCCGATGCCACAATCGACGGTGCTAAGTACACCAAAGATAAGGCTGCTGGTAATGTACTCATGATTTTATATATGCATACCAAGAGGTTGAGTTTGTGTACTCATTTTAACTTGATTTTTGTGTAGGAAGCGGGCAGTATGCTTCGGAGAAGGCCGGGGATATGAAGAAGACGGCGGAAGAGGAAGTGAGTTGGACCAAGGAGAAGGCGAAGGAGGCATTTGAGGCGGCTAGATTGAAGGCTGAGGCAGCTAAAGATGCGATTGCATCGAATCTCAAATCAACCAAATCAAATAAGATCAAGGACGAGGAGCTCTAATCATCTTCCCTCTTTATCTAGTTACACTTGTTGCTGCCTTGTTTGTTTGTTTATAGATTCCAAACCCTTTGTTCTACGTGTATCACTAGTATTTCATAGTACCAATAAATATAGTTTCACTTATATGTTGGGTTCCACAACATTACTATCTGTACCTGTCAATTGTAACTGACAGCTTGCCTTCGCTTAAGAATCGGCCATCACCAATATTGCATCGTACAGAAATCAAATTAAATATTTTGGTCCTAATTAACTAGGAGAAATTAATTTCTCAAATCTCTATTATTTTTTTTTGGTTTAACTACGTGTGTCTCGGATTCGTCTTTCGGCGTATTTTGACCAAACTACTCGATCGGGCTTGTGGATTAAGGCAGAAAGACTTCCAACCTTGAACCCGTGATCTCTTAGGGCGGAATTCGACCAATTCTGTTCTACCGGGCTTGCGGATTAAGGTCGAAAGTTTTTTAGCAGGTGGCGGAGTTTGAACCCGTGACCTCAAAGGTCACCACACAGCTTCGTGCTGCCAGCTGCCTTATTGGTTCTCAAATCTCTATTTTTATTGTTGCTGCCTTATTGGTTCTCAAATCTCTATTTTTATTGTTGCGTCACAATTAATTGTTTGAGACCCGTCTTACTTGTGCTCACAAACATGAGGAGAAAAAATTCCCTAGTTTAAACATACCAAGGTGGAAAGATAATATGAAAGATGATGTGGTGTGTCCCATTTATAATATATATTGACAAATGGAAGGGGTACCTAACTTTAGTGTCTCGCCTCTAATATTAGAAAAATTTCGCAAAAAGGGATTAATTTTGCTAACCTTAATTTAGGCTTCAATTCGCTGATCTTTCAGAATATGAGATTGAGGCACGCGAATTTTTCAAAATAAGAATTTTTTAATTTTTTGTCATTTTCTCTACTTTTATCTTATTATTTACCTCTAACAATTTATCAAGTGACTAAACTAACCCTTCAATTTTTTACCTAAATTCTGCGTGCTTGGTATGGCGGAATAGAATGGAGGTTGGAATGAAATGAAGATAGGAATGAAATGTTAATTTCCTTGAATTTCTATTGCATTTTCATCCATTCACTCATTCATTCTCCATCACACCAAGCAAATTAATAGAATGAAAGTAGGAATCACATTCCATTCCTGTCATAGTACCAAGAAGCCCCTAAAAATCAGCCGCTTCTAAGGGGAGACTCCCAAGCTGTCCGTCTCTTTGTTCCAACTAATTTGAAGACCAAATTTCAAATTAAACCCATGAAATATTTATCCCAAGGAACCAGAAACAATCTGAATTCTAGGTTATTGGGAGAAAATTGCTAAATGGGTTAGTGATGCACTATTTATTAGCACTAAAAATTCTTGCTATACAAGGTAGATCTAGTATAACTAAAGGTCAGTACCGGGATATCGAACTCAGGGAATAAGATTGCAACTGTCTATCATATACTAAGCGTCATGTACTATTTAGAGACATATGGTTTTTGGGTTTGAATTTATAAACTAGACATAAAGAAATAAATAAATAACAGAAAATATAAAAATAAATAAAATACAAAACAGGCTAAGGAATGCAGAATTTTAGGAACCACAATCAAAAGCTAAAATCCAAAAGACTTCCTTGAATTACAATATCTAGAGTTACTAAGCTATCACGTATGTAAAACTATATCTTCTCTCGAAGCATATAATTTGTAGATTGCTACCTAGAACCGAAGTGTCCTTCCTAGAACTAAGGCAACAACTCCTAAAAGCTCCTAAAATAATTTTGCTTCATTCAAAGGCTCAAATCTCTCGATTTTATTGGCAAAGACGTCAATTTCTCCTCTTTCAAATTAGACTACTCACTTCTCAGTTCTTGTAATAAAATCCACATGCATTCATAAGATGGCCAGTCAAACAAATGTATAAGCACAAGAGAAATCGAAATAACTACAAGAACTAACAAGGAAAACAATTGAATTAATAACTCAAAATCATAGCATATTACCAAAAATTCTACAAAATATGTTTAATACTCATAGACAAGTAAAACAACAAAAAGTACTAGACATGAAGAAAAACAAAACAAAACCCAAGGTTGAATTATGCAGTCTTCAGTGTTCTCTTGCCTGGATCTGCAGAGCTCCGCTCCAATGGAAGATGGAAGAATAATATGTGGAATATGAGATGGAAGAATTATAGGGATGGAGAGGATTGGAGGCTCTGAGATGAATATTATGAATTAGGTTATGGGGTATATATAAGCTTGAAAATGATTTATAATTGATAAAAAGAGTATCCTCCAAGTAAGAGAAAAGATGTAATTTCGAATCCTACAATTAATAGGAGAGATTTGATATCATAAGGCAACAATTTCTTTCCTTTCTTCAATTTCCGCCAATTTCCGCCTAATTTTGACTGCACTGCGCAACGTTCGTAAAATGGCCATAACTTTCTCCACAGAATTCCGATTTAGATGTTCAAGGTACCCACACAAAGCTCTTTCGAAGATGAAGAGAATGGTGTGTATTAAGTACTGATTGGACTTCAAACTCGTTGGCAGATGGTCTCGAACAGAGGCTGTTGTACCTTGGCCTTTTTACACCCTTTTTTCTATCTTTTTCTATCATTTATCAACAAACACATCAAAATACCAAAATATATAATATATGCAATTTAAGAACATAATTTGCAAGATTGATATTGAAAACGAGCCAAATCTAGGCCTTAAAAACATGCAAATCCCGTGTTTACCAGTTAGGTATAATTAATCAAACCAAGAATCATCCCAATCTGTGTTTTGAGTTTGGATTCGATCTGCAAGGTTGATTTAGTGTGGGGAAATGAAGATTAGTTGTTTATTTACACCATTAATTTGGAAGTTAGAACTATCTCTGATTTTGCAATTGCAGATGTGACTTTGAGATTAATTGATTCAATGTGCAAAATCAACAAATTGTTGACTGTAGGATGATAGACTCTTCTTGATCAAGATATCCGAAACTATTGATTGCACTTCTTCATGTAAGTTTTATGTCTCCCATATGTGACATGTGATAGAATCTCAAATAGAATTGGATTTTAGTAAAATAAATATATTTGGTATAAGACACATTTTATCCTAATTAATTGACTATCAATTAATTATTGTCACATCAAAATAATCATATTATATTTCTCCAAAAAGAATATATGTTCATATATATATATGGCAATTGATTGCCAATCAATGGAAAAGATTGATTATATAATCTTTTTATGGAATGAATATTCATTCCCTTGCCCATCAAGTAAAAGAAATGTGCATATATATATTATTAAGATTTGATTAGAATTGATTGTGATCAATTAGTAATAATAGACGGAAGATCATATTCTTGGTCAATAAGAAACGTATTTACTAATTATTTTGGGTCTCTTTGATGGAAAGAGCTTTTACGGTTTGATAATTAGGGTTTGTCCTCTTTCTGCCTATAAATACAAGTGTGGTGATCCCATCAAATTACACACATTAAGAGAACACATAAACGAGGGAAAGAGAGAGAAACAAATCCTAGGAGTTGGACATAAACGAGGGAAAGAGAGAGAAACAAATCCTAGGAGTTGGAGCTGCGCTACTACACCAAAGAAAGTCCGAGGAAGTTCTCTCTGTCTTTCCCAATCGCTTCCCCTATGGATCGCCAAGGTATGTCTCGATCCTATTATGTTTATGATTTACGTGAAATACATGTTGTTCGAAGATCTTGCTTTATGTAATCTTGAATATATGATGATAAATAATGTCCAACATGTGGTATCAGAACATGGTTGAGAACTCATGTATTTTCGTATTATTGAAACCATAATTTATGTATTTTGTTTTAAACCTATGCGTGTTGTGAGACAATTAATTGCGTTTATTGTCTTATGTTTGATGAATCCAGTAACCTTTTCATTGATGAATTACTTTTTTGAATTCAAATAAGTCAAAATCTTGGAATATAAAATTACAAAATTACACAATTGAAATATAATGTTTGTTTCCAAATTGATTTTGTTTAGGTTTATATAATTGATTTGGGTATGTTAATTGTGTCATATACGCGCTTATCATGTTTATCTTTAGTTGATGAATTAAGTTTGTAATTCTGTATACATAATTGTGCACGTATTTTTTAGAATTGCTATTGAATTGAATTAGCTCATGTGAATTCTATTTATATATATGGAATTGATTTGGGTATTTTGACTGTATATATACTTTATGTAAATTGAGTTTGAATATTTGCATTGATGAATTGGGATTTCAATTAAATATTTTATGATTATGTATCTACCGAAACGGTGGAATGAATGATTACATAATTCAATTCTCATTTTAACATGTATTTTGATTATATTATGTTTATTTTGCAATCACCAAAGTGAAGCAAAATAAGAAGAGTCTATAATCAAACTCATATTAAAATTTGTTTAAGCAATTAATCTCTATATGTTCTTGATTATATTATGTTTATTTTACAATCACCAAAGTGAAGTAAAATAATAGTTTATAATCAAATTAAGTGAAAATCTGCTTAAGCAATTAATCACTATACATTCTTGATTATATTATGTTTATTTCGCAATCACCAAAGTGAGGTAAAATGAGAAGAGTTTATAATCAAGTTAATATGAAAATCTATGTATGCAATTAATCATTATGCTTGTTGTGGCTATTCATTAGGATTATAGGTGAATGAGGATTTCCTTGTCCAATTGACCCTAATTTCCTTACCTCCTCAATTTGGACATTCCAAATTGATTCCTTTATAAAGGTGCGTATGGACTCTTCAAAAAGAGTGGAAACGTGTTAATTTTGCAGGAGGAGCATAAGATGAAGAAGTATGGAGATGAGGTCATCTCTTGCTCTATGCTTACCTGTGAAGGAGCATCTAAAGATTAATATTCATTGAATTTATCACATTCTTATGGCATAAAGGCTTGGATCATATTTCTAGTGAAAGAATTAAGAGGCTTATAAAGGATAATATTCATTCGAATCTATGCTTTACAAGCAATCCCAGTTTGTGTGGATTGTATTAAATGTAAACAAACCAAAAACCTGATACTAAAAATGCCTGGCTTGATGAGCTCCTTAAATTATATATACAAATATTTGCGGACCTTTGATGTGTTTGGTGGATAAAAATATTTTATCACCTTTATTGATGATTTTTTTTCACGTTATGGATTTATTTATTGCAAGAAAAATCTCAGGCACAATTATTTTATGACTGAGGTTGAAAGACAATTAAATAGAAAGGTGAAAATTATTCGATTTTATAGAGGTGGTGAATTTTTGGGTCGTACCACTAAAATAAGTCAATTACATGGACCTTTTGACAAATACTTAGAAAAGCATGACATTTATGCTTAATATACTATGCCAAGTACGCCTCGTGAGAATGATGTTCTTTGAGAGATGAAACCGAACTCTCATGGAAATGGTTAGAAGTATGTTAATTCTACCTTACCCATATCGTTGTGAATTTATGCTCTTAGAACGGCTATTTATCTATTAAACCGGGTTTCTATTAAGGTTGTTCCAAAGTCTCCTTATGAACTTTGGACACGTAGGAAAACCTAGTTGCAGCACCTTCATGTTTGGGGTTGTCCAGCAGAAACTAGAGTATATTCTTCGCAAGAAAAGAAATTGGACTTTAGATTGTTAGTGGTTACATTATGGGTTACCCAGTAAAGTCTAAAGGGTACTTGATTTTTACCATCTTTAATCATAGCATGAAATTGTTGAAACTAGAAATGCAAAATTCTTTAAGAATGATGAGATCGATGGGAGTTTTTAAAACTCGTGATGCGATGCAATATGTGAGATAAGGGTAAATTTCCTCTTCTCTCTTTTCCTTAAGTTAAGTGTGCTAAATATTGTTGAACAATCTAACAATATTGAAGACATTTGGAGCAAACCCAAACCACTTAATGATGATGCCGAAGTCATTGAACATAGGTGTGGAAGAAGCATCTCAGAAGTGTCATTAAAGGCGTTCTCAATAAAACTTGAAAGGCTGGCCATTGGCCATTTTCGATATCCGTATGGTATATCTTTAAGAATATGAATGTGGCATAGAGACACATAACAGTCGATTTCATATTCACTAGCCATTAAGTGTAATAATTCTAATAAATGGATTGATGCATGATAGAAGAGTTAAAATCTATGGATTATAATAAAGTGGGACCTTGTAGATACCTAATAGACAAAAGTAAATTGGGTGTAAATGCTGGTGTGGAGACCAAATTGACATAAATGGTTTAATCGAACGATTTAAAGCCAGACTTGTGGCCGAAGGTTATCTTCCATCAAAAGATAGCATTAATTATAAAGAAACACAAGTATCAAAGAAGGACTCACTTAGAATCATTTTGGCATTTGTAACCATTTCGGCTTGGAACTACATCAAATGGATGTGAAAAACTGATTTTCTAAATGACGATTTGTAAGAAGAAGTTTATGAAACAACATGAAAACTTCATTAAGAAATAGATAGAAAATTTTTGATGCAAACTTAAGACATCAATTTATGGACTTAAACAAGCTTCTTGACAATGGTATTTTAGATTCCACATAAACACTGTCACGCTTTTGGTTTTAAAGAAAACACTGTTGATCGTGTATATACCTCAAGGTTAGTGGGAGCAAGTTCATATTTTTGGTTTTGTATGATTTTAGTAAAATAAATATATTTGGTATAAGACACATTTTACCCTAATTAATTGACTATCAATTAATTATTGTCACATCAATTAATCAAATAATCATATTATATTTCTCCAAAGAGAATATATGTTCATATATATATATGGCAATTGATTGCCAATCAATGGAAAAGATTGATTATATAATCTTTTTATGGAATGAATATTCATTCCCTTGGCCATCAAGTAAAAGAAATGTGCATATATATTATTATGATTTGATTAGAATTGATTGTGATCAATTAGTAATAATAGACGGAAGATCATATTCTTGGTCAATAAGAAACGTATTTACTAATTATTTGGGTCTCTTTGATGGAAAGGGCTTTTACGGTTTGATAATTAGGGTTTGTCCTTTCTCTGCCTATAAATTCAAGTGTGGTGATCCCATCAAATCACACACATTAAGAGAACACATAAACGAAGGAAAGAGAGAGAAACAAATCCTAGGAGTTGGAGCTACGCTACTACATCAAAGAAAGTCCAAGGAAGTTCTCTCTGTCTTCCCCAATCGCTTCCGCTATGGATCGCCAAGGTATGTCTCGATCCTATTATGTTTATGGTTTACGTGAAATACATGTTGTTCGAAGATCTTCCTTTATTTATATTCAATTATGTAATCTTGAATATATGATGATAAATAATGTCCAACACTTCAATCATTCATGGCGCTGGCAGAATTGGTGAATTGAAGGGGCGCAAGTTTAATTTTGAAAACTGAATTGATGGTTGGAAATCTATATTGCTTCAGCAAGAACGAAGGGTAAGGTTGTAAGAAGTGAATTTGAGAACTGAAAAATGGTGGAGAGAGATGAAGTTGTTGAACAGAGATGGAGCTAAAATAGATAGTAGAAGTGTGGGAGAAAGGTACACAAATAAAAATGTGGAACAGAGAACACGACGTGCGTAGAGAGGAAATATACTGCTGAAAATGGTAGTTTAGTCACTTGATAAATTGTTGGAGATAAATAATAGGAGTAATAAAACAGTAGAGAAAAATGAAAAAAAATTAAAAATTCCTTATTTTGAAAAATTCGCATGCCTCGATCCCATATTCTGAAAGATCAGCGAATTGAAGCCTAAAAATACGAAAGGTCAGCGAAATTAATCATTTTTTCCGAAATTTCTCCCAATATTTGCTTTTCTTTCATTTTTCTTGAACATTAAATTTTCACAATTATCATTTTTTTTATTTTGTAATTTTAATTTTTATTAGGATTGTGAATTAAAATAGTTACTTGTTAAAATGATATACCGGTTTTGATCGATAAATAAGGGCAAATGAATATTAAACCAGCTATGAAGTTAAAGAAATAAAATCATACTCTCTATCTATTTAATATAGAAAAAATTAAAAAGAAAAAGAAGTGTCAAAATATCATTTTAGGTCCATCAACTATGGGTTAATAACTTAATATCATTTGAGGCATTTTGAATTTTTTTTGGACGAAAATGCCTTAAGACCTTCAAAGATCAATTTGGACAATTCTTTTGCCAATTATCTTGCGTTAGAGACGTAGAATCCAACAATTTTTAACGGCAAATTTTTATATTTAAATTCAATTTAGATGTTAATTGTTCTCCATTTTGAAATTCATCTCCGAATGACAATCCAAATAAATAGCTATCTAATTTCAAAACAAATAAACTAAATAGAATTCACTCATCACCTATAGTAAGTTATTAAAATGCAATTTAGGTTGAAAAAATAAAATAAAATATCAAGTCCCAATTCACTATCATTAAATAATTAGTCATTTAATAATTGAAAAACTAACACATTTTTTATGGCAAATTTTATTTATATTTAAATTCAATTTGGATGGTAACTGAATAAAATAGTGGTAAAAAAATGTTGGACTCTAGGTCTTTGACGCAAGATGAGTAGCAAAAGAATTGTCCAAATTGTCTTTTGAAGGCCTTAAGGGTATTTTCATGCGGATAAAAGTTCAAAATACCTCAAATGATATTAACTTGTAGTTCACGGACCTAAAATGATATTTTCAAAATTCACGGACCTAAAATGATACTTTGGCTAAGTTCGTGAACCTAAAAAGATGTTCCCTCATTTACAAATATGGTTATTATATTGTAATTTTGAGTAGTACTCCCTACGTCCCGGCTAAGATGACTCATTGCTTAGCCGGAACGAGATTTTAGGAGTTATTGGTTGAAGTGTTTAATTGGAGAGAGAAATGGTGTGTAAGTATTAAAGTAGAGAGATAAAGAAAGATGAATATTTTAATAGGAGTGAGAAAAAAGTGGTTGAATGTATTAATTGGAAAGAGAGAGAGTTACCAAAAATGGAAATGTGTCATCTTAGTTGGGACAAGCTTAAAAGGAAAACGTGTCATCTTAAACGGGCCGGAGGGAGTATATTTTTAGATTATTCGTTTGATTTAGAAATTAAGAAAATTTTTGATACAGTACTTTTTTCAATTATTCCTTATGATTCAGATTTAGGAAACATGTGTGTGATTTTGATGCCAAAATGTATTAGTGTACATTTACTTTTTATATTTTTTATTGCATACGTCATAAAATTCGGCATTCACATCATACATAACTATTTTATGAGAAATGTGTGTAGTGTGATGAAATGTGTGTATTGTGTGTTGTGTGTGAAAAATGTGAAATGTCTTTAGTGTATGAAGTGTGTGTAGTGTGTGAAAAATGTGAAATGTGTGTAGTGTGTGAAATGTGCGTATTTTGTGAAATGTGTGTAGTGTGTGAAATATGTTAGTGTGTGTAGTATGTGAAGTGTGTGTAGTGTGTGAAAAATGTGAAATGTGTGTAGTGTGTGAAAGGGAAAAAAAAAACAGAGGGAAAAAAAGGCGCCACTTGTGGGGACAGAAAATAAAAGGCGACAACTTTAATATGAAGGTAGGGATGTATTATTCTTACACTAAATATTTGGAAAACACAAAACACTTGTCGTCTATTAGATCTTGTAACACCTCAAATACGACCTTAGAAGAAGTATAATCTTTTGTTTAAATTGGTTGATAATATTGGCTTTTGACTGTCACGAATCGATTTTGGAAATAGAAATAATTAATAGATATAGTTAGTAAAAGTTACAAAGTCTAATATGATGGAAATTGAAGAGATTAGAAGCTAAGTACACATTTTTATGGGTTAGTATATATAGGTCGTACTATGTTATTAAGAATTCATTCTATTTCCTAAAATAAATATCTTTCTTAATCTAGTTAAAAAGTGGCGAGAAAATTTAATTAGCAAGTGAGATCTTTTAATTCATGATTTATCTAGAATAGTCTAGAAGTAATAAACAATTAAATTAACTCTAATAATGCCATTTGCCCAATCCTTTCACCACTTAATAAAATAAAGAATTTTAGACCACCTATATAAGAATGAATAGAGTCATTATTTGGGGCACCTCTCGGTATTTTTACCCCACATACATACAATCAAATTCTTTTTTCAAATTTATACACTCTTTTGATGATAAATTCGTCGGAGGAATGTATACAGATCGATGCACTCCAAGGAAGTAAGAAGAGAGAAGATAAGTCTACGCCACAGCTGCTGTTCGACGGTTTTCGGCCGATGCCTTGTCTTCTCCATTGTCTTCGTTCTCGGATGCACACAGTAAGATCTTTCTTTAGAGCCCTTAGTTTATTTGATACTAATTTCTTGATTGGACTACGGAATTAATTTATGTAGGCTATAGATAATAAGCAATTTATATGAACTTTGAGATGGAGTGTCTCTGTGCCTGGATTGAAGTCTTGGAATTATATCCATATGATTAATTTTGCTTAAATTGAATAAGAGTATGTTTGATTGGGTTATAGATATGGTGAAAAAAAACATTAAATTTGAAGCTAGAGAGATCTAGAGCTAAATTGAGAACTTCGTTTTATAATTGATAATTGATCTTATATAGATTCTATAAACCCATAAACAACAAAATAAAAAGAGGGAATCCTGACCCACATTTGTTCATTTGCTATAGTATTCCAGATGAAACTCCAAAATTATGTTAGGGTAGGAACATTGTTAGTTCAATGATCCTCCGCCATTTGAATACAAGTATAATTGAAAGTACTGATACAGAGTCTCCAACCTAACGAATTGTCATACATTTGACATGCAATAGCCAAAAATGTAGTCTTCCAATTGAGATGCTTTAGTAGAAATATAGTCATACATACGAATCACTATGTTACTAGTGAGTTATAGATTAAGCAGGTACACATTAAATAAAAAGACATGAATTCTCTTGATTTGATCTTAAGATAGGTTATGGAGTTTATTAGAAATTTCAGTGGGCACTTGGTATATTTCATGAATTTGGCTAGATATTAAAGATGAAAGGGAATAAAGTTGGAATAGTTAAAGAATTTATTTAGACGAATCGATCATGAAAGGAGGATCTTAGACAAATATATATGTTAATATAAATTTATGGGAAGTTTTCTAAGGATGATTACTAGTTATAACAATTGTTTCACTTAAAATTTGTAAGCTGTGAATAGTTAATAGTGATAGTGAATATTGGTAATTTTATTTTAAAGGTATAATTAGACGAGATGAGTAAGAAGTGAATGTATATATTTCATAAATGATGATGTAAAGAATGTGCAAAAATTAATTTGAGAATTAATTATAGCAATATGGCTAATTTAACGAATTTATTAAAGTTATTAACATTGGCTGTGAATAGTGTCGGGTGATTGGTGCTAGAAGCTTTGTCCATCTTAACTAGATAGAATGATGTGAAATAAGTATGAAGATGAAATATGTGGAGAATTAATTATATGGAGGGTAAGTAGAGCGAATTATAGAAGTTACTTAATCATTTAGTATATTTAGTGAGTTTATAACATATTTGGGATAAAGCCATGATTAATTATCAGTCACTATTGACTGCTATTATAATACTGAAAGATGAAGAATAAATGAGACTAGAGTATAAATATATAGTATATTATTTTAATGAGGACTATTTAGTAATAATTAAAGAGAGTATACTAAATATAGAAATCTAGATTATTGTTAAAGCTCATAGAATAAATGTGAGGTAATGAGATTATTATTAGTTGCATGTGATTATTAATCAAAGCAAGAAGGTTCTCAGCGACAATTAAAGGAAAAAGGATTAGGAGCGACCAGATGTTAAGGTAGTTAATGGCTTAAGCTCATAAGCTTATCAGGTAATATAATTAGCATTAAGAGCTTAATTCTCTTGTGTGGTGCTATGTGCTACTATTAGTTAATCGGTAAGCTTATGATTCCGCTTGATTATTTATGCATTTGCTATATGTTGGCATAATTCAACACGAGGTATAGAATTTGGAAATATTAGATGAAATATGGTAATGAATAATTTGACTAATGAATTGATAATGAGATGGATTTACGTGTCAGCATGATGATTAATGTGATGCCACGTGCTTGGTTGATGTCGTTGGGAATAATGAGTATGTCACATGACGTTATTGATTCGATCGGGCCACGCGCGGTGGCAATAATATGTTCTGTGCACCATATCTACTCATGGGGCTATAAGGCCAGGCGGTTTATGATATTTGATTATTTGCCCCATGAGCTATACGGCCAGGCGGTATAAGTACGTGGGTGCACCATGTTCACTCATGGGGCTATAAGGCCAGGCGGATCAATATGATGATGAATTGCCTCATGAGTTATAAGGCCAGGAGGTACATGTATGAATGCACTATGTTGCAGCTTATTCGATCGGTCCACACGCGGTGGAAATACTATATGATTCGATCGGGCCTCACGCGGGGGCATATTATTGTTTGAGTACTCATGTTGTCGCCAAGCACATGGATAAGAGCTTAATGAGGTGATGCGTGTGCGGATGTTGAACCTGATTATGTGTGATTGACTGACAGTGATTTAATTTGGTGAATTATTTGTATATTCAAATGAATAGACTGAGCACATTGATGGAGCTATGAATGCGATGTGTGAAATAAGCATGATATGGTTGTGATATGTGATTTGCGATGGCTATGTGCTTATTGATGTTTATTGACTTGACATTTGAACTTGTGGTTAATTGATTAATTTAGATATTCTATGGTTATGTTGTGTGCCGTTGGTTTTTGAGTATATGCTAGTTTATAGGGAATATGATATCAAATTCTGATCCGAACTGATAAATAAACATATTACGAATATATACGTAATACTGAGATAAATAGCGGATAAACAAAATTAGTAATGTAAGACTTGAGGAATATAATAATGCGCTTATTACTTGTAGAGGATTAGGATTAAAGTCTTAGAAGTATAACAATTTTGTTGGTTCAGAGAAGTGTCAATTGAAATTCCTTTATACCAGGTTTGCACTGCGACTGCATCCTCATAGAGTTACTGATCATGGTTTGCGGCGTATGTGTCCAATTTCGTTAGATATGACATGTGTAAAATTTGAATACTTGCAATAGTAATAGCTTCTGTTGTGTTTGTAATGAATTTTAGAACTCTCACGAATAGTTTAATACTCCCTCCGTCCCATGTTATTTGCACTTTTACTTTTCGGCACGTCACAAACTTCTTAAATTATTTATAGTTTAAGTTAGAATTAATGCATTTAATTAATATGGTAGTTTAAGTTAAGAGGTCCTTTATTAAGTGACGTCTCATTACACTTAAAATTTTAACTTAATTACATAAAAAAATCAATCTCAAATTTACGGCCTAAAATGAAAAGTGCGAGTAGCATGGGACGGAGGGAGTAGTAAGTTTTGATTTTAAAATTCAGCATAATTTGTGGTACCTTATTTGTAGCATCTCCTATTTGGTTACGTATGAGGGATATTACAGATCTTGTGATCAAACGTTAGATTAATGCAACGTGTCATCCAATAATGCAATTAGCGCAGATAATAATTTAGATTTTTAATCTAATTTTAGATTTCCAGTCTAATAATTTACCTCGGCTAATAATATAGATTTTTAATATATAGTAATGTAACGTAGCACAACCATGCAATCTAAGGATCAAAGAGTTATGATTTGTGCTGTGTTTTATACTAAGAAACTGTAAGGACCCTAACACATTCTATAAGAGTAAATTTTGTTCTTGATAAATCGGATATTATAAATAAATTGATTTTTTCCTATAAAATCAGTTTATCCTTGTTCATAAGGTGGTCACATAGATTTATCCTTCTTATAAGATCCAAAATTATTTCAAAAAAAATGACTGATGCTAAAATAGGATTTTAAGAGATATTGAGGTAGATGTAACATAAAATAAGAAAAAATAGAAAAAAATAATAAAAGAATTTTTATTGGAGAATGGGTCCTACTTATTTTATTTTTTCCACTTAATAACCATTCACCAATCCTTCACTTAAGTATTTATGAATCACTCATTTTATTTTTTTTCCCCTATTTTTTAGTAGTTGATCATTTATTTATTTTGATTCAATTAAAATATGAAATTAATTAAAATCCAAAAACTACATTTTGTCGTAGGCAAATCCAGTAAACACATGTGTTGAGGGAAACCCTTCTTTTTGTTCATTTTCGAGTTGCCTAATAAGATTGCTAGGGCGATTACAATTCAGCCTCGTTCATATGGCTCGTGTTGGTGAGTAAGATGGAGTACTATGCAATTAGAAAAATAATTAGGCATTATTCACTTGTTCCACCTCCTCCAGTGGCAGGGGCGCACAGGTCAAACCGCCGACTCGTCCTTTGCCTTCGTGACGTAGTTGGGCATTATTGCCGAGGCGCGCACACACAAGTTCAAAACATCGTTTCTCGGGCCCTCCATTCGCGTTATTGCATTGGAAAGCATGTGAATGCTTAGATGTTCCTTACAGTGTAGGTTATTAGTGTGTGAACACAATTGAAATATAGGAATATTGCTTCTTCATGCGAAACCGGGAAAAAGTGGCCATCTCAATTTCCATCAACTTTCTACAAACGAAAATTTACCTGACTAATTAGACTATAGTGATTTAGAGGTAAATCTTTGTTTATTGTATTTATTAATTTATTTATAACATTGTGATAGTGATATGCGCATCATAGTTTGGCCTATTAATTTTGGAATTAGATAGTAAATTTGGGCTATATTTTGTAATTTACTATCTTTGTTTCATTACAAATGAGAGATTTTTTTTTTACATGTGTTTTGGAAAAATCATAAAAAATCATACTAATAAGTAGTTTAAAACTAAGTGAAGATAAGCGTGTGAACGCAATTGAAAAATTGGAATACTTTGCGAAACTGGGAAATAGTGGCCATCTCATTTCCGTCTACTTTCCACCTACGAAAATGTTCCTGTGCTACTACTTTTTTTTTTATCAATTGATTACATGACTAATTATAGCGATTTAGAGGTAAGTCATTGTTTATGTATATATTGGTTTATTTAATAACATTGTGATAGTGATATGTGTGCATCATAGTTTGGCCTATTAATTTTTGGAATTAAATAGTAAATTTGGACTATAATTTGTAATTTACTCCCTTTGTTTTATTACTAGTGACAATTTTTTTCCACAAGTGTTTTAAATAAATCATACTGATAAATAGTTTAAGTGAGGGTAAGCGTGTGAACGCAATCAAAAAATTGGAATATTGCTTCTTCATGCGAAACCGGAAAAAAGTGGCCATCTCAATTTCCATCTACTTTCCAAAAACGAAAATGCTACTGTGGAGTACTACTTTTTTTTTTATCGATTACATGACCAATTATAGTGATTTAGAGGTAGTAAGTGTTTGTTCATGTACTCCCCTCGTCCCATTTAAGATGACACGTTTTCTTTTTTAGTTTGTCCCAATTAAAATAACACATTTTATTTTTTGAAAACTTTCTTTCTCCAATTAATACACTCAACCACTTTTTCTCACTCCTATTAAAATATTCTTTTTTCTTTATCTCTCTACTTACATCCACATTTTCTCTCTCTAATTTAACACTTTAACCAATAACTCCTAAAATCTCGTGCCGGCTAAGCAATATGTTATCTTAGCCGGGATGGAGGGAGTATTTATTAATTTTAATTGATTGCCTATTATTCTTCTTATGAAAAGACTATTGAACCCTTCTTCATAAAGTTGACTTTATAGGAAACGAAAAAATATGTTAGACAACTAATGAGTAGTGTCATAATCCTAGTTAATGGCCCAACTCCGCTGCTTGGAATGGGCAGACCAGAAATGGTATCCAAAGCCCAATCGAATGATGTGGGAAGTCCTGATGACGTGACAGACTGTGACAAGTCCTCGATGATATGGCAGGAAGTGTTTTTAGCTAATTCTAGTGCTAGTCTATTGGCTAGGGTGTGCTATTGTGGATGCTCTAAATGGCCTTCTGATTTTCTATAATGTCGCCTACTTTAATAAATACCCTCTCAATATTTTTAGACAAAATAAATTATTTACATGTTTAATAGGAGTAGTTTCTTATTAAGATCCAAAATAGTTTCACAAAAATTCACTAATATGCTAAAATATGATTTTGATGTGGGTCTTTTGGAAATAATTTGGCTAGAAAGCCCATCTATATAGATACTTTCTTCTTCGTATTTGAGTGATGAGACATGATTTTAAGAGATATACTCTCTATCTCACAAGAGAATATGCACTTTAGATTGACTATGAGTTTTAATTCATAATTGATTTTATTGATAAAATAAAAGAGGTATAGAAAGAAAAAAAACAATTAAGTTTAGTTGGACATTTTTTGCCTCATATCTCGGGCCATCCATTCATGTTATTGCATTGGAAAGCGTGTGAATGCTGAGCTGTCCCTACGCAATTAAAAAAATGGAACATTGCTTTTTCTTGCGAAGTACTCCCTCCGTCAGCCATTAGGAGTCTCATTTTTTGGCGGCACGAGTTTTAAGAAATGTTAAGAAAAATGGGTGGGAAAAAGTTAGTGGAATAGGGGTCCCACTTGTATATATTAGTTTTAAATGAAATGTGAGTGGAATGAGTTAATGGAAGGTGAGACTTTATTACCATTTATGGTAAAAGTGAACCGAGACTCCTATTCGTAGACGGACTAAAATGAAAAAACGGGACTTCTATTCGCGGACCGAAGGAGTAGGTAGGAGTGGACGAGTGGTCTTCTTTTTAATTAGTTAGATGCATCACAATTTCCATCTACTTTCCACAGACAAAAATGCTACTCCATTTTTTATCAAATGATTGAATGACCAATTACAGTGATTTAGACATAAGTCTTTGTTTATGTATTTATTTATTAAATTTAATAACATTGTGAGAGTGATCTGTGCATTATAGTTTGGCTTATTAATTTTGGAATTAGATAGTAAGGAATTTGGGCTATAATTCGTGATTTACTACAATTTATGTGAGTTTTAGATTGATGATTTTTGATTTTTTTGTTCATTGCAGTTATCTCGAGTGCCTCATAAAATTGTGATACCGTTATATACATATAAAAAAACTTTAAAATTATTATTGTTATATTAATAATAATAATGAATTTCTGCACCGACGCTACTGTTTATCTATCTTCGCTTCCATGTTTTTGAGAAATCCGTTTTAGATACACAAAATAGAGACAATATGGAAATCTTTAGTTAATGTGGGTGTGGAAGACACAGAATTGACTCTATTTCTACCATTCCCAATTGCTGTTGATTTTGATAAAACTATTCACAGTCGTTTTTTATAGTATTAAAAAACCTACTAATATTCTAATAAGAAGTCGTTGGAAATTTCGGTTTTGCATATTATATATATGAAGCCAGCAGAATTTTTCAGTCCATCATCTACTTCCAATTATAGGGAAATTCTGCTTCATCAAGGTTTCATCTTCTTCTCCATCACTCATTTTTATCATTTCAGTAATTTTATAGTAAACAAATTTAGCATCAGCCCTTTTTGTCAACCTTTGGATTTTTTTATATCTCGAATATAAAGAAGAAGATTAATAGTGGCAACATTTTATTTCATCACTAAAGTTAGTTGCTTTTTTTCCCCAAAAGTTTGGCCTATGAAAATGTATATCTCTGTTTGTCTATACGGTTTCAAAATCACATTTATCTCACAACTATTCATCCTGCCCCATGTGACGAATTTAATTCATACTCCCTTCGTCCCGCTTAAGACGACACATTTTTTTTTTTAGTTTGTCCCAACTAAGATGACATATTTCCTTTTATTTTAAACTTTCTCTCTCTATTTTAATACTTACATCTACCTTTTTTTCTCTCCAATTAAACACTTTAACCAATAACTCCTAAAATCTCGTGCCGGCCAAGAAATGTGTCATTTTAGTCGGGACGGAGGGAGCATTATATTTATATCTCACTCAGTGACGAATTTAAGGGGTATATAAATGTGGAGTATTTGTTTTCATAAGACATTGTACATAATTGGTAGTATAATGGTTAAGTTATTAGTCCTTTAGGGTCTATGGTTCAATTGGGAACATTTTTTTTATTTTCTTTATTGTACTTTATGAAATTTAAACTTTTTAGTAATTTACACATATTATAAGTCCTCGATGAGAACATAGTTTTACTTTTCTTTATCCATTCTCTCTCTCTCTTTCTTTATTTATTTTATCAATTAATAATATTACTTTTTATCACCAAAATAAACTATTAAAATACTTCATAAAATCTAAACTTTTACTAGTTTACATATATTCCATGTTTTATTTATTTTAAAAAGCCTAATTATTTATCTTAGTAAAAATAATTGTGTAATAATTGAAATGATTTTGGATTTTATAAATTAAGGTGTTTCACTCACTTATTGTACAAACCTCACAGATGAATCCTTAATTTAGGGAGTGATATAAATTACCTGTTTACAAATATAAAATTCTTTATTTCTTGTAATTTAATAAGGAGTAATAATGGATATATATGTATGTGCAACCTATATAGTTTATATATAGTTTTTAGATGAATAATATATATAAAATCAATTACTTATAAAAAAAATGATCAAATCATTACAATTCAAGTTTATATATAGTTTTTAGATGAATAATATATATGTATGTGCAACCTAATGCATGTTTATACTTTATAAGAGATTATTATTATTATTATATAAATATTACACCTCCTATTTGAGTATAAATATATCATTTATTTATAATTAAAAGATATATTAATTATATATAACTATAAATATTTAATTTCGCTCCTTCAAAAAATTTTGGATCCACCACTAATCACGCTATTATTTTATCCAATGAAATGAACGTTGTCTTAGTTTATAGTTTACGGTCCTGAGATGTTGTTTGAGCAAATTAAAGTCATGTTTTTTTAACAAACAATATTTTAGTGTATATGTAAATAATCGTTCATTCAATTTGTTATTTTTATGTTTTTAGATATTGTTACCAATATCATCTCCTTTATCAGGATCATTCATTTTTTCTATTTTGGGTAAGATTGAACATAGTATCTTCTTTCATGGAAAACAAACAAGAAGAAGAGAAGATGAAAAGTGTGTCGAATCTGGTCCAAGATCTGAAGGGGGAAGTTGAGATTAAAGATTCCATAACTGAAGAGGAGCTTTCTGCAACGCACCAGAAACCAAAGCCGAATGTTTTAACGGTTAGAAATTTTTATTATATTGATACAAGTATAGTTCAATTTTAGTCCTAAACACATTATCAAAATATGAATTTGGTCCAAAACATTCATTTTCTGAAAAACAGGTCCCATAACAGATAGTTTAATTATACATTATATAAAAATCAAAGTCAGTTACTAATATCCCTAAGCAAGTGGTTTGTACTTTGTAGGGGAAAAAAAACATTAAAACTAAAGCAATAGATTTCTATGGGTGGACTTATTCTCGATATGAGTTACTTTATTTTAAAGCGTATATTTATCATAAATGTATGTGTCATGGGGTTGGGTGTGACAGACAGTCTTCTTCCTTCAATCTCTTGAATGTGGGAAGCTCCTTGACCTACAATTCACCTTCTAGGTCTTCAATTCAGCTCCAAATCGGATGTGTGGAAGTTGGGGATCGAAATGTGTGAAGTCCATTTTATACTTGGAGTGAAAAATAGGCAAAGTAAGGGCGTTCTGTCTAGGTCCCGTAATGCTGCAAAACGCCCGGGCGGGCGTTTCTGTGGATGGAAAACGCCCGACCGGGCGAATTCTCTGTATCTTGAAGTGCAATTCCAGCTAGAACGCCTAGCCGGGTATTTCTTCGCCTAGAAAATGCCCGGCGGGCAAATTCTCGGTATTGGTCCGTTCAACTCCGTTTAAGCTCGTTTTAGACCTATTTTTGCATCAAGACTTCGACACTCTCGTTAGCTCTAAAAATAGCAAATAAGTGGATGAAACTAGACATGCCCACGGTTCATGAACCGGCGGTTTCGGTTCGGAACTGTCGGTTCCGGTTTGGAAAATATGGAACCGGAACCGAACCGTGAGGCTATTTCACGGTTTCGGTTTCGGTTCGAAAACCAGCGGTTTCGGTTTCGGTTCCGAACCATCAGTTTTTGGACGGTTCGTAGCGGTTTAGGTTCGGTTTCGCGGTTTCGCGGTTTTTTTCCTTTATTTTTTTTTTGCCATGTAGTTTGAAATTATAAAATAAATTGAAACAAGAAAGTAGATAGTTTAAATTGGAGTAAGGTGAAAATGATATCAAATTTACAATTTCAATATACAAATTACAATGTGATATATAAATAAAATCAACATTTAAATAATAAATAAATAAAATTAAAAAAATAGTGTTTTGTGCAATCATTTTTGAAGAGTGCAACCATCACTCACCACCAACCAATGAACCAATCAATTTTGAAGAATGCATATTCATATTTGAAGACTACATAATCATACTTTAAAAATGGTGAGGTTGCATTAACTAAATTAATTGAATTTAATTAATCTTGATTAACTAAAACTAAATCATGTATGATCAACAATGCCAATGAACCAATCAAATTTGAAGAATGCATATTAATATTTAGAATACTACATAATCATATTTAAAAAACGGTGAGATTGCATTAACTATAGCGGAAAAATAAACGAATCCCTCCGTTCCATAGGAGTAATAAATAAATATTATAATTTAAGCTAAACAAATGATCATATAAAAAGAGTACAATTGGAAATGTAAGATCAATCAAGAAAATTACTCATATTAATATTAATTTCATTTTGGAATAACTTAATGGCATTGATTATCATTTAACAATATTTCCTTGAATTTCTAATATAAATTGAATCAAATATCAATATCCCGTTTAGATAATCATTAAATAGGGTTCATAATATGTATATTATATATGATATCTTAAGCCAGCCATTTACTCTCGAGAAATCATTAAATAGGATTTTGTATATCAATTTTACAAAAAATAATCATTAAATAGGGTTTATAATATGTATTGTATCAAACGCCAACCAACCATTTACTCTCGAGAATGATAAAAATTTAAAAAGTCTATGTTAATTAGTCTCATATTAAACGATCATCGGAATTTGATGGGACAACTTGTGAGTTGTGACTATTGAATTTGATGAGTGGAATTTGGATGGACGAGATTTTGATGGCTTTTTAAATCCGGACTATATGTACAAACACCATTCATCAAGATTTTTCAAAGGTATATATCATGTTGGAACCGTGAAACCGCCGGTTCGGAACCGTCCGGAACCGGCGGTTCGGTCGCGGTTTCGGTTCGAAAAATTTAGAAACTGAACCGAACCACGGTTCTAAAGTTCACGGTTTCGGTTCGGAACCGTAACCGGCGATTACGGTTTCGGTTTTAACCGCCGGTTCGATAAACCTTGGGCAGCTCTAGATGAAACCTAAACTTTATACCTCAAATTACTCAATAACTTGTGTTAATCATCCACCTAAACAATCTAAACTATGAGTTTGCCAGAATCCTAAATTAAAGTTATAAAGTATTTCCAACCTCGTGTGTCACGTGGCACGTAACATGCAATATTGTAAACACTACCATGCAGGAGCGGAGCTAGGATGTGGCCAGAGGGCCTTTGGGCCCCTCGCCTGGTCGAAGTTTTCCTATATACTCCCTCCGTCCACCATTAGGAGTCCCATTCCTTGGCGGCACGGATTTTAAGAAATGTTAAGAAAAGTGGATGGAAAAAGGTTAGTGGAATACGGGTCTCACTTGTATATATTAGTTTTAAATAAAATGTGAGTGAAATGAGTTATGTGAAAGGTGGAACCCTATTACCATTTATGGTAAAAGTGAACCGGGACTCCTATTCGCGGACGAACTAAAATGGAAAAACGGGACTCCTATTCACGGACAGAGGGAGTACTTCATTTTCCCCCCAAAAAAGAAACTCTATCATTTCTTGTCCGTCCCCTAAAAATATAAACATTCTATTTAAGGAAATTTCTTTTTCTCTAATGAGGCGGGATCCATTTCTACTAGCACACTTTTCTTTCTATCTCTCTCTTATTTGATCAATTTTGCATTAAAACCTGTGCCGTTTCAAAATTTTTTATTTTTAGGGAATAAATGGAGTACAATATATATACGCAAAATCTGATTATGGTATGTGTATCGATCTTGGAACCCATTGATAACATGTTCAGGTCCTGTTTATGCATTCTGGTTTTTTATTTTTCTATATCTCCTTGGATTCTCTAGTAATTTTATGTACTTCCCTGTCCTATTCAAAATGTTCATATTCTTAAATGACTCGAATTTTAGGTGGAGTAGTTGAGTGTGTAAAGTAGAGTGAAATTTTTTTTCATTCGTCCCAATTAAGTTGAGTTAAAACTTTTATATACAGAAATTAGAAAATTGTGTTGAAAAATAGGAGAGATGAATAAAATAGGAGCGATAAAGAGAGAGTAAGGTACATGAGGAATAGAGTAAGAGTTGTTAAATGTTTTGTTTTTTGTTAAAAAAAATGATTCTACTTAGTTGGGACTTGAGACAATCCAAAAAAGAACGACTCAATTAAATTAGAACGGAGGGAATAGTTGAATATTTTAATGAGGAAAGAAGAGAGAGAGAGTTATTTCCAAATATAGAAAATGAACATCTTAAATGAAATAAACTAAAAAAATATGGACATTTTGAATGGGACGGAGGGAGTACGTCTTACAGGAATAGCTAGTAACCTTGTATGGATAATTTTCATATTTTAAGAATAGAAATTACTACTGTTTTTTTAATACGTATCATATATATGTAAATATGTCACGGGGAGTGATCAATTACTAACTAATTAGCAATCCCAAATTAAGACCAAATCTTAGCCATTAGATTAGGAGATCTAGTGGTTGAAATAATTTCACATGAATTATATTTTTAATTAAGAAAATTATTAAATAAAATTAAAGGGTATTAATGTAAATTCCCTCTCATTAAAATCATATTAAAACTTTAAATTTACGTAACTCTCTCGATTTAAATATTTTTTTCCAAAAAATATATCAAATTAAAGATAATTTTATAAGGATTCCAACGATATCTCAATTGCATATGTTTCGACGACGTTCGGATGATGAAATTTAATACTCCCTCCGTCCCGCTTAAGATGACACGTTTTCCTTTTTAGTTTGTCTCAACTAAGATGACACATTTCCTTTTTGGTAACTTTCTCTCTCCAATTAATACACTCAACCACTTTTTCTCACTCCTATTAAAATATCCATCTTTCTTTATCTCTCTACTTTAATACTTACACCCACCTTCTCTCTCTCCAATTAAACACTTTAACCAATAACTCCTAAAACCTCGTGCCGACTAAGCAATGTGTCATCTTAGCCGGGACGGAGGGAGTATTTTTTATTTTAGTTTTCTCAAATGTTGATAACCAGATTTTTATCAACAAATACATCAAAAAATTTCAATATAATGCATAAAATCTCAATAAAACCATGTAAAAATCTCAATAAATATGTGCATATATTTTCTTGTACTAGTGTTGATATTCTTATGTCAATATTGTTGATATTTGTAATACACTATGTTGATATAAAAAAAACCCTCACGAAAATTATCATATGATAACATAATGACGATATTACCCTTTTGTTGATATTTTGTCTACTATTTATTGAAATTCGTAAGGTTCAATCTCATCCACTCATTTTAAAATCTAAGGGTGTAGATTTGGTCTTAATTTTGGATTATGATGCTATAAGCAATGGAAGATGACCCAATATGTCATAGTATAACATTATTTAAAATCAATTTTGATTATATGCTCTTCGTAAATAAATACTACATCATTTCTCAAAGAATATGCACTTTGAGTTCGACACGAGTTTAATGTAAAATTGGTAAAGTAAATAATAGGTAAAGGGAAAATGTAATTAAAGTATAATTGCAAATTGCATATTCTTGTGAGATGGGCTAAAAAAGAAAGAGTGCATGCATAATCTTGTGGGATGGAGGACAGTATAATATTTGCAAAATTAATTTTAATATTATACTCTTTATTTTCAAAAAAATTATCCTTTGATTATTTTGCCGTCAAAACATGGACATTGTATACATAATTCATAACTTTGACTTAAAATTATACTCCCTCCGTCCCAGATAATTCGTCCCAGTTTTCCATTTTGGTCCATTCCACATAATTTATCCCACTTCACTTTTACCATTTTTGGTAGTGAACCCCATATTCCACTAACTCATTCCTACTCACATTTTATTATAAAACTAATATATAAAGGTAGGACCCACATTCCACTAACTTTTTCAACCCACTTTTCATTACAATTCTTAAAACCCGTGCCCGGTTAAAGTGACCCGAATTATCCGGGACGGAGGGAATAGTAATGAATTTTGGAATAGGTTTGGCTAAGTTAAACCGAAATTTGATTGCGCACCCCTAATTTGAAAAAAAAAATAACTATAGTACTCCATTATATTTGGAATTTTATAGAAAAACAGTCTACTTCTATTGGGGCGAATGGAATACTATTTTATTTTGCATAAATTGTGAAAAAGATAATCAAGGACGTCTAGAGAATAGAGATTATGAATAGAAGTGGGCTTACTGTTGATTTATGCATTGAGTTGAATTCAATCACTTGTTCCTCCTCTTACTTAAGTTTGTTGATACTTTGAAATAGATGGTACCAAAGAAACCATATCCAGAGAAACCAAAAGAAGTGATGCCACCAAAAGTGATGCCACCATGTACGGATTTGGATATGGCGCGGATCAAGGAAAAATTCTACTCTAATCGAATCTACAAAGAGGAGGAGCTTGTGGCTGCAGAGATGTACAAGGATCTTGACTTGTATCTAGCAGCTATAAATGGCGATCTCGATCACTTCAAAATAATTCTCGATAGAATTTCGAGTTATTCTGTAGATGATATTTTGTCTAGGCTGAGCCCTATTAAAAACACATTTCTTCATGTAGCAGCCAAACATAGAAACCAAGACATTGTGAAATTCATAGCTAGTATGAAACCATCTCGTGTCTTGGCCAAAAATGTCCATGGAGAGACTGCGTTGCATCTCGCAGCAAAAGGTGGAGACGAAGCAATGGTAGAAGCCCTTGTGGGAATTCTCTCTCATAATGAGACAGAGAAGCGTAATCTGCTGATGGCAGAGAATGAGACGGGAAACACAGCCTTGCATGTGGCGTTACTTAGTGGTTGGGAATCAATTGCAACATATTTGATCGAGCAACATTCTGAGCTATCATATCACCTAAACATGCATGGGGAATCTGCCCTTTATTTGGCAGCTAAAGCTGGTTTTGTAGAATGCATCTCTTCAATTCTTGAACGGTGCACGGATAAGAAATGCCGAAAACTGCTTTTCAAGAATAAATCTCCCATTCAACCACCGATACCGATTAAACCCAATGAAGCACCTGAAGCACCAAGGAGGGAGAATAAATCTCCCATTCATGCAGCAATTGAGAGGAAGGAATTAGGTATTCATTAATGATTCAATTCCCACTTGATTGGAAGCTGGAAAATGGTTAGATTAGTTTCTTATACTTATCATTTTTTTTGGTGCATCAGTTGTTTTGAAAGCCATATTCAACGCGAAGCCTGAATTAATCCATATGAGAGACAATGAAGGAAGAAATCCGCTACATTTTGCGGCATCTTTGGGTGACTTTGAAGCAACAAATTACCTGCTACAAAAATGTAAGAGCAATGCAACTAGAAGAGACAAAAGAGGTGAACTGCCTATTCATTTGGCAGCACTTGAAGGCCATGTTGACGTCATTCGAGCTATGCTCATATATTGCCCCGAAGCAGAGGAGCTGCTCGACAACTCTGGTCAAAATATTCTACACATTGCTGCTGTGAGTGGAAGATATAATGTGTTCCACTATGTTCTCAACAATCCAAAACTCAACTCCCTCATAAACATGAAGGACAAATCCGGAGACACGCCCCTGCATATTGCCACCGGGAACGATCATCCTAAGATAGTCAGTACCTTAACCTGGGACCAGCGGGTCGACATTAAGGCGGTTAACAACAATGGAATGACAGTCCTTGATGTTGCTTATGAAAATAGGATACATAATCCTTCATTTGAAAAGGTATGTATGTACAGTTAGTTAACTATATTTTCACTCTTGTCACATGTGCACAATATTTGCAAAGAACACAATCCTAATAGTATATTACTAATATCTTTGTGTGGGTTTCAGCGTTTAACTTGGGCTGCTCTTAAAGCAGCATCTGTTCCTCAAAAGTCAGATTCAAGGAGAATGTTGAATGTCGACTTGAAGGTCTATAAAGAAAGAGTAAACACTCTCTTGGTTGTGGCAACTCTGGTCGCCACAGTAACTTTTGCAGCGGGCTTCACCATGCCTGGTGGCTACATTAGCTCTGACACAGGCACTGATTTGGGCATGGCAAGCATGTGGAGAGACACGGTATTCCACGTTTTTGTTTTATGCGACACTATAGCCATGTATACTTCAATCCTTGTTGTCACAGCTCTTATCTGGGCTCAGTTAGGTGATAGTGTCTTAGTCATGAATGCCCTCGAACTCACAGCACCTTTGCTTGGGGTAGCTCTGGTCATGATGTCCGTGGCTTTCACAGCGGGAGTTACCATAGTTCTTACCAAACTCAGGTGGCTCCAAATCACTCTGCTTGCCATGAGTACATCTTTCATCGCCCTATTGCTTCTGCTACTGCTTCCCTTGTGTGCACCAATCACTTCAAGGAGTCGGATTCTACGTTATCTTTCTTACTACCCATTTTGCTTGCTCGTATTTGTTAGTAGCACAAAGCGAAATAACTGAAGTCTTAAGCAACACATATTCCACATTGCATGTGGCACTGTATCGTATCTAGTTATTTATGTTGGTATGCACTTTTAATTATTTTGGAGATTGTGGCACTATATCGTATTTGGTTATTTGTATTGGTATGTACTTTTAATTATTCCAGAGATTGTGGCACTATATCGCATCTGGTTATTTGTGTTGGTATGTACTTTTAATTATTCCAGAGATTGTGGCACTATATCGTATCTAGTTTTTATTTTGGTATGTATTTTTAATTATTCCAGAGATTGTAGCACTATATCGCATCTGGTTATTTGTGTTGGTATGTACTTTAGTCTACTAATAAAGAGGTAAAGCACTTCTTATACTAGAATACATACTTTCTTACTACTACTCTCTCTGTCCTATAAGAATATGCACTTTGAGTTAGACACATGTTTTTAATGCACAATTGACAAAATAAGAAAGAGGTAGAAAGAAAAAAGTAGTTGAAGTATTGTTAATAGAAAATGAGTCCGATGTCATTAGATATGATCAGAGAATTTCTAAAATTTGAAAGTGCATATTTTTGAGGAACAAACTTAAGAGGAAAAAGTGTATATATTCTTACAGGACGGAATGAGTATTATTTATGTGTCATATTTATATGTTGGATTAGAATATTTTGCATTGCATGTGTGTTGTTTGCTTATGAAAATGGTGTTGGAAAAACTTTATGTTCTTAAAAGCTGTCTTGGGGAGAGTTGAATCTTAGCTGCATCCGACAAAATTTGAAGGAAGAAATTTGGTCACGTACCAATAGATTCCAACGTTAAAGTTTAAAAATGTAATTTTCATTGTTAAATTAATGTAATTTAGATTTATTTGTTTATATTATGAAATTGGATAATAATTAAATAAAGATGAAATAGAATAATTAACTTAGTGTCGTGATTTGAGGTTTGAAATGGGATATGAATTGTTGGATTTGTGCTTGGCGCGAAATTCTAGTAAATATTGTTGCATCGTTGGAAATAGGCTTTTTAAAAATAATTGGGCTAGAAAATATTTACAACTAATTAGATGATTGGCCCTTGCTCGGCCTTAAATGGGCAGGGCCGATCGGGCCTATAATTAATTACAATTATTAAGAAATGATTTGTCCCGAACTTTTACTTATAAAAAAGTTCAAATAGCTAAACATAATTGTATAAAGAATATTTGGGAGGAGATGATAAATAAAAAGAATATATCATATTTATACTTTCTTAAAAAATGAAATATACCTTTCCAAAAACGGAACAACTCCAAAGATAAAAGATATAATGAAAAGGTAAATGGTTATTTCCAAAAATTTAGTTGGTAGACTTTATTCTATAAGAATGCAACGGTACTATTTTAAATACTACTCGTATTATGCACTAAAAAGAACTACTACTAGAATATAGCAACGATACTATTTTAACTAGAATCGGTATTTAGGATTATATGACAACAACAAGATGAGTTAACGGATAATTTATTTTCTGATCAAATGTTTCCTTTTCCAAATATTTTAGATTATATGAATAATGATTCGAATGATGAATTTGATGCCATTATAACGGCCGCACAAGAGGAAGAGGTGAGTCGTCGGCGGACGAGGGGCCATCGCGCTCCATTCCGGGACATCGAGTGATTAATAGTGGTAGGCAAGAAAGTCATGAAAGACTCTATCGCGATTACTTCTGTGAGCATCCCGTGTATCCTGCAAACTTATTCCGTAGGAGATTCTGCATGAGTCGTCCTCTTTTTAGCCAAATTGTTGATGATGTGGTAGCTCACAATGCGTATTTTCGCTAAAGATGTGATGCTACCGGTCTTCTGATACGATCCCGCAACCTTCAGTGGCCAAAGCAACCGGTGATGCCGAAGAGCCGCTGGCGTTTGAGGACGTGTTAGACGTGGGGAACGAAACGTCCATCGCAAAGTCGAAACCGAAAAGGAACGTGCGTCCGCCCGAGAAGTTGGGCGACTTCGTTCCCAAATAAGTCCATAGTTTATTTCATTATTTTATTTTTTGCTATTTTCTTTATTACTTATTTTTGGATATTAGTATTTTATTTTGCTTATTTTGATTAAGTGTCGAGCGTAATTATAAGCTCCGTTTCGGGTTTTCTTTGTTGATTCTTTCCCGAGATGAATAGGATTAGGTCGAATCAACCCTAGGGTCCTTAGTTTATAAATAGGGCTTTTGTTCATTAACACAATTATGAATAAAATTATTATTTGCTCAACATACTATTGATATATCAACAAACCCTAGTTATCGTGTTGCCCGACGGAAGAACCACGCACAACTCGAAACTAAGCACATCTGTCGACCCTGCGTAGGGCGCCGGAGAAATCTCGATCGTCGAGCAACCGCCGCCGATCACCGTTGAGGAGGAGGTCCTCAACAACTGGTGCTTTCATCAGCTTACTCATGAAACGATTCAACAACAACAACGACAAGGCGGTTTGGGGGATGCCAAGGTCGGATTCTTTCCCTGCAAACCGGTTCGCGGGTCGCCAGCCGACCGGAGGCCACCGAGAAGAGAGCAGTTATTACCGTTCGCCGCTGGGTGACGGTGAGTTCGAGGGACGTTCGACAGATGACAACCGATCTGTTGATCACGGTGGTAATAAGTTGGACCGTCTGCTAGAGAAGTTCGACAAATTCGATTTATGGAAGGAGGAAACAGATCGTCGCTTTGAGACTCTGGATTCGGACCTCTCTCGCGATGCGGGTCGACAGCCGAGATACGGCAACGGGGACGATGAGGAGTATGGCGATTATCGTTGCACTAAATTAGGAGACAGGGGTTTTCATTACAGAAACCCCAATCTGGGTTTTTGGGACAGTCAGCCCGGGGAATGGGGGCGTCGTGAGGGTAGAGAACGTGAGGGATCAGGCTGGGAGACGGCCAGAGCACGGCAGCCGCGGCGGCAGTTTGGTGGTGCCGATTACTCTAACGATCGCCCTACGTTGTGTTGGGATCCGCCTCAATGATATCAGGCTCATGCATCAGGGTACGAGAAACCAAACCGTGTGAAGATGGACCCACCGCGATTTGACGGGTCAGATGCCACAAATTGGGTCTCGAGGGTTCAATACTACTTTTACCATTTAAATATGCCCGATGCCCAACGACTACACTACGCCGTGATGCTATTTGATCAGCCAGCCGCTGGGTATTTAAATATTGTGCCAACAACGAGTTTGTCACATGGCAGGAATTCTTGGACGACGTGTGACATCGTTTCGACAGACAGAGTTTCAAGGACTATTTCGGGCTGATCGCCAAGTTAACTCAGATTGGAATGGTGCATGAATATCATGATACATTCGAGAGATACCTGAACCGAGTCCATGGGGTACCGGAGTCTAGGTTGTTTACGATATTTATGAAGGGACTGGTAGCGGAAGCGCTAGGTTTTCATAAATCAATTACATAATAATTATGATCTATTTAGCGGATTATTTAGACAAATTCTATTCGCGCAATTATCACATGTATCATGCTCAAAACTCAAATAAATCATGCTTTAAATTAATTGAAACCTAAAACATGCTTTTCTACGGTTTAGCCATTATACCTTGATGATTCTCCAAAGAATCGAAGATGGCTAGCGCCTTCTCCACATGAAGATCTTTAGTACAAAACCACGGATCTTCTGTCTGGTTCCCGGACTGTAAACTGATATCAGGGTGGGCTGATCTCACCAGTATACTAGGACTTAAATAAAGAATACATAAATCCTATCCAACAAATGAGAAAATTCGACCACTCCTTGGAATAGGGAGGGGCGAAAATTTTGAGTATAAATCAAGTATCTTTTCTGTCTCCTTTATTCTCCTATTTATAATAAGTCACATATTGAGCCCAGATAGGGATCTATGGAAGGCTTTGGATATGGGCTCCTCCAATTTGCTTTTTACTAATTAAATTAAACCCAATTTAATATAAGCTTAAAATTGGAATATTACGAGCAGCCACTACAGAAGTAATATTGCACTCCCCATCCAAATCCGAAATTACAAGTACTTCGGGTTTCCAAAAATTAATATTTATTTCCCGCGCTTAAGATAGAAACATCCATTAATTAATTATTTTCTGATATGGACTTAATTAATTAACATCTTATTTATTCCAAGAGAGGACTCAGCAAGAACATCTTATTTATTATTCATAGAGTGATTAAACTCCAACTAGCTAGGTTCCGAATAATAAAACCTTATTTCAAGCTTCTCTTGAGGATGTTATCAAACGAGACTCACCTCGCGCACGATTCAACATAATAGCAATCCTAGCACCGCTAGATATTAATCACCACTACCCAATATACCAGGCTTATTGGGTTGCGAAAAACCCGCACCATTTGGTAAGTCAAAGTAGTGCATAATCAATACCGTATGCTCAATGCTAACGTACATTGATTAAGAAACAAATACCATAATCTAAAGAAGTCACAAAGTTCCTCAAGAGTCATATATTCAGCCGGTTTGGGATACCAAGAGCAATCATCTCTGATCAAGGGACTCACTTTTGCAACCGAACGGTCGAAGCATTGATGAAGAAGTACGGAGTTCATCACCGCCTATCCAGTCCTTACCACCCCCAAGCCAACGGGCAGGCAGAGATCTCAAACAGGGAAATAAAGAGCATTTTAGAGAAGACAGTCAACCCCTCCAGAAAAAATTGGAGCATAAGGTTGGAAGATGCTCTGTGGGCATATCGGACAGCATACAAAACTCCTATAGGGATGTCCCCCTATCGCATCGTCTTTGGGAAGATGTGTCACTTGCCAGTGGGAATTGAGCACCGAGCATACTGGGCAGTACAACAGGTTAATGTGGATGCTAAGGCCTGTGAAGAGGAAAGGAAGCTACAACTACAGGAGCTGGAAGAACTCAGATTGGAGTCGTTCGACTCAGCCATGTGGTACAAGGAGAAAACAAAGATGTGGCACGACAAAAATCTAAGAACCAAAGATCTCCAAGTTGGCCAGAAAGTACTACTCTTCCAGTCAAGATTGAAGCTGATGCCTGGGAAGCTCAAATCAAAATGGGCAGGACCTTATATTATCACTGCATTACGTGCTAATGGAGCGGTCGAGATTTCAGGGAGTATCCCTAACTCCGAACCTTTTGTCGTTAATGGACATAGATTGAAAATATATAGGGAAAATGAAGAGGTGTGTGTAGTGGAAGAAATTCCACTACACTTTAAGAGCATCTAAATGACCAGTAGGAAAGGGGTTTGAAGTTTCACTTGGTCAGCAGCATAGTATTGTACTTACTGACCGGGTAAAACTTCAAATACCCTTAGTAAGGATGTAAATATTGTAAATAATTGTTATTTTAATTTAAGTCAAGAAAGAAAAACAACAAA
>NC_062970.1:5168655-5214703 GCF_023119035.1 Salvia hispanica | reverse complement strand
AGGAGACGGACCCGCGTATGGAAGTTGGCCGGGAGGAGAACCCATCGCCAACAACGAGTGCATCCACTGCTCGTTTGCTTCATCCATGTTGGGAATTTGTGAACTCGACTCTTTCCCCTTACCCTTACCCTTACCCGAGCGGGAATTTTTCTTCCAAAAGCTCATAATTTGATGAAGATTGAAGATTGGGAGAAGAGATTGAAAATGGAGAGAATGAAGATTGTGGGTGATGAATGGAGGAAGTGGAGGAAATATTTATAGGGGTGGGATTTAAAAATAGCCGTTGGCCGAAAAAAAAAAAAAAAAAAAAATTTAAAAATCGCCGGATTATCGCCGAGCGTCGCCCACAATGGCCGGCGATCGCTCGGCGATAATCCGGCGATAAAACGCCGGTTGGCGTAAAAACGGTAACTTCATTGCCGAATTATCGCCGTTTTCACCACAACGGCCGGCGATAATCCGGCGATGATCGGCGATTTATCGCCGGATTTTCGCCACCCCCATTGGGAGTGCTCTAAGATTACTTTGGTATAAAATATCTCATACAATCCGAAAATTCAATTTTTTATGAAAATTCAAATCGAACTTTAAATTTCCATTTGATTCGAATTGAATTTTGAGATTTCAAATATTTTGTTAATCAAATCAAATTTTCAGATTTCCAAAATTTTGTTCACTCCTAGTATTGTCTAACAACTAAGTGGAGCTTGAATTAGAAAAAATATGGCTACATTCTATTATTAGAATGTTCTTCATTTACAAGTATAAGCATGAGTCCATGCAACAATCTAGTCGTTAAAGAAAATATAATATAAATAAAAGTTGTTTGGTGAATTACCTAGACTTTTTAGTTAATTGTTGAATGGGTGAGTTGAAAAGAGAAGAAAAAAATAATTGTTGATTAAAATAATAAGTAAGTTTTGGTAGAGTTAATCAAGGCAACGTTGACAGCATTCCATTGCGCTAATCCTCTCTCCTTCGGAATTCTCTTCCACTTTCTCTTTCCTCTTTCTCACCGCAACTTTCACCTGAGCCCTAAACCAAAATCTCAATTTCAATTTCAATTTTCAATTTCCTCACTGTCCACTTCAATTCAACCCTTCTCTCTCCGAATTCTGAATTATATCTACTGTAATTCAAATCCTCTCACTCACGCCCCTTTCTTCCTGCATTTGTTTCTTTTCCCCCTTTTTTCATGGTGATGGGCTGAATTTTGTGGTAAAGCCTTCAGCTTTATCTGTTTAAGGGAAATTCCTACCCGCCCCAGCTCCTCAATTTGTTTTATTTCAACAACGGGATAGTGAAACGGGAACTAGGGCACAAATGGCTAACCCGGAGTTAAGTATGAACCCTCAAATGGAGCAGATCCATGGCGAAATTCGCGACATCATGCGAGCGCTCGCGTAATATCTCTATCTCTCTCCTATTTACAATATATATCACGACGAGAGCAACGTTTCTTCATTTTCTCTTCTGATTTTTATGTTTTATGTAACTTCTGCTGAGTTATTATGGCCAATTGAAGTAGGATGTCCTGTATTCCTTTGTATAATTAAAGATGGATAACAGACTAAATGCAGTTTCCCTAGCAAGACGTTTCTCTTCCTTTTTGGTTCAAAATATGGAGGACTTATGTTTGGTAAAGTAGTCTCATTACGTGATACCATATGTCTTCTTGCCAGTTTGCTTGCACTTTTTCTGCTTCTGCAATATAATTAATGCTCTTCAACTTCTTTAAAGCTTTTACCGTTTATTTTTTGTTTCCTAACATGCAACTTACAGATGAATTGTTGTCAACTTGTCATGTGGGGATTCTTTTGTTGCTACTGTCAGTGATACTAACTTATTTAAGATACTCATAGCCACTTCTTGATTACTAAACAGAAATGGCTTCCAAAAGCTGGATAAGATCAAAGACTCAACTAGACAGAGTAAACAGCTGGAGGAGCTTACTGGGAAGATGAGGGAGTGCAAAAGGTGAGTGTACATTCTGTGATGTCATTTCTCTTTATGACTTTCATTGATATGGAGTGAGTTATAAATGATACTCCCTCCATTCCATTCCCTCCGTTCCGCGGTTGTAGAGGCGTTTCTTTTCGGCACAAAATTTAAGAAAAAATGTGTTAAGTGAGTGAAGTAAAGGAAGAATAAAGTAGGAAATGAAAAGGGTAGAGAGATGAAGAGAGAATAAAGTAAGAGAGAGTAAAGTAAGTGAGAAGAAATGTGTTGACTTTTACTAAAAAGGGAAATGACTCCACTACTATGGAACGTACCAAAATGGCAAAATGACTCTACTACTATGGAACGGAGGGAGTATGGAAAAGTAAGAGTGAGAAAATGTGTTACCAAAAAAGGAAATGACTTTACTACTATGGAATGCCCAAAATGGAAAAATGACTCTACTATTATGGAACGGAGGGAGTACTTAGTATGCTAATAAACACTCATGCGGTATGTGTGGGGGGGGGGGTGCATTCAATAACTATTACGACCTGTAATTCAGCCTTAGAGGTGGCGTTTCCAGGATGACGAGTGTAACTTCTAATAGCAATGATTAAAATATAATTACTCATTTTTCCTTTTTTGGGGCTAGTGCCTTTAATTTATATTCTGACTTCTTAGATATGCTTCTTTTGAACATCCTCCACTTGTTGACCTCATATTTATTCTAGATTGGTTAAAGAATTTGATCGAGAAATCAAAGATGAGGAAAGCAGAAATCCTCCGGAGATTACCAAGCAGCTCAATGACGAGAAGCAATCTATGGTAATTACAGTGCATTTTAGTTGTCCAGTTGCCCTCATGTCCTTATAGTTTTAACATTGTGTTATTGAACCATTCATGTTTTATTTCCTCCATATCATTGTTGTTCACTAAGATTGCCTAGAATTACTAGAGGACGTGAATAATAAATATTGACTCAGGGGGCATTTACTTGTTTTCGTGCAAGAATTTATTGTCTTAATAACTTAATATCAAATCTAGTGTTAACTGCTAAGTATAAAGAGGATGTATAGTAACTGGATAGGTGCTACATTGCCAGTGGGTAATGTCATTGAGTATAGTGGTGTTGGTGGTTTGCTATAGTCTTTTTTATGTTCCGGATGCGGCTGCAGTTCATCATATTTAAGTGTGGTTTTGTAGGTTTCTCTGAGCACTTAGAAGTTGACGCCCAATGCAATACCTGTGCAGAATGACTTATTTAGTTTAAATAGTATATTTGGTTTTGGGTCTAATTAATGGTTCATGTATTCTTTTATTTATTTTGCTTGCAGATCAAAGAGTTGAATTCATATGTAGCCTTGAGGAAGACGTAAGTACTCTATCTCGGTTCACTATTTTGAGTTCATATGTAGCCTTACTCTGAACAAGAAGATCTTAAAACATGTTTTAACATCTTGTCACACAATATGTGAATGACGCTTTAACCATGGTGACCTCTATGCCATTATTCCATTTTGTTCATTGTATGAACTTATGGGGATCTGGCAGTTATTATGCATTGATAATAGTATATGATCATGGTTTCAGATAAACTCCATCAAACTATATTGGTTCTCCATTTCCATTGTGTTTCACAGTAGGTCTGTAACTCTAGAAATTAGGTTCGCGTGCGTGCGTAATGATTTATGCTAAATGGTTTCAGATGCTCTTCATTATATTATTGGTCCGCTACAACGTTTCAGGATGGGTCCACAGTTTTCGCTTGTGTGTTAAATAATACTGTGAAGCTGGTTCATGTTCATGTCAGATTTAGCTAGGCTGTATTTTGACAGAATCATATCCATCCTATGGGATTACTCACGCGTCTGAAAAACTCTATTTCTGTAAACAATTTAATGTTCCTCTTCTTATGAAAATGGATTGAGTAATGTGATACCGCATCAGCGATTTTATTTCTATATCTCTGTAAAATATGTATATTCTCACTTTTTACCTTTGCTGCTCTACCTTTTTTGTCGACGCAGTTACATGAGCACATATGGGAACAAGAGGGTTGAACTTTTTGATATGGGTGGTGCCAGTGATCCCACAGCTGAAGAAAATGTATTAGTTGCATCAGGTGCTATTACAGACTCAGCCTTAACTTTTCTGGTGATAACATGTGATGATACATAGGAGAGAAAGTGAGAAGAAAATGCTATGCTGTCAAATTTATAGGGGAATAGCTACACTTTGTATCTATTTATGATTTTAGCTTCTATTATTCTTCTGAGTATAACTGCAGTATAAGTTTTCGTTCAATTAGCTTTGAATCTTCTATTCGATAGTTCTTGTTTTGATCTTTATTGCTGACTGTTCTTTCCATCTTCATTTATTAATGTAGAAATGTCAAATCAGCAGCTTATTGATGCTGGAATGAAGTCAATGGATGAAACTGACCAAGCTATTGAGCGCTCCAAACAGGTGGAATAAAATTTACATCCGTTCTTGAATGCTAGATTTGGTTTATGATGGAATTTAAACTTCTGGCCTATTGTTAGGTTGTTCACAAAACTCTTGAAGTGGGAACACAAACTGCTACTACACTGAAGGGCCAAGTGAGTGAACCACATACTATTGTTTTCAACCTTAATTACTTCACTGTGCATCACTGATGTGTTTTCCAATTCTCACAGACTGAACAAATGGGTCGTGTAGTCAATGAACTGGACACAATCAATTTCTCTTTAAAAAAGGCTTCACAACTTGTAAAAGAGATTGGCAGACAGGTAGACTTGTCAGAAATTCTAATCTGAACTCTATCTATCATATATTGTGATATTTTGCTAGTTAGTACTATCTGGCATGAGACAATGGTACTACTTTGTGCAAAAATTTCATTTTTCACACCTGGATGAATTAAAACCTTTTAGGACTAGATTGACTACCTCTACTTTTAACAAGGCTAAAGTATGTGTTTCCAGGTGGCTACTGACAAATGCATCATGCTGTTCCTTTTTCTGATTGTATGTGGGGTTATTGCCATAATTGTTGTGAAGGTATTTCCCGTCCCCCTGTTCTGTCTTTTACAATCTCAATTGTACCCTCGTTCTTGAATGGTTAGGTAACTCTTTCTCAGCCATATATTGGGAAAGAATATCTTGATTTCTCTATTCTTTATTGTTTGTATATATATATGACATCTTAACAAGCATGTCAACTGACGATCTGGAGCCGTGTTTTTTGTTCAGATTGTGAATCCAAACAACAAAGACATAAGGGACATACCCGGACTTGCGCCTCCTGCTCCTACAACAAGAAGATTGTTGTATGTAAAGCCGACAGAATTTTTTGAGTAAAAAACCGACATCTCAGAGGCAGTACAGATTATTGAGAATCATTGTGTTCCTGGTGTGTTTTCTTTATGAGGTGGGTTGCTTGAGTTGTGCATATGAGTGTGTTAACTTCTTTGTGTAAATTGTGGTACCTTGGCATTTCACTTGTACTTGTTCCATTGTGTTGATTATTGGTGTGAATCGCATTGCCATTACTCTTGGTGTAAACGTTTTGGGAGAGAAAGGTTGCATTTGTACCCATTCCATTCTCCTAAACTAAGAATTTCATTATTTTTGGTTTTATGAAATCATCACAATTCATTGAAGCATCATGTTATTAACAGCTCATCATTAGGTTTCTGTTTAAGTCTACGTTATTTGCACTATCCAGCAGCGTTTTTTTTTTTTGGCAAATTTGGTGGATATCATAACCTATCTTGCAATATATAGTATAATTCATTCATGTATTATATCACCAAATGGTCCTTAATTAAATTTAATATATGGGCTTAAGTTGGTTAGGAATAGTGTTAGGTTTGTGCTAACAAAAATCAATGCTGCATGGAATCCACCGTTTGTGTGTTGGATCCACGTTTTTTATTAGTAGTATATTAAATTATTGAATGGAGTTACACTAAAGTGAATAATATTGAATGAAGTTACACTAAAGTTATCATTATTTATTTGTTAGAAAATTGCTGTGTCTTGCCGCCTTCTAGAAAAAATTAGACTCGGTCACATACCTAAAAAGGGTAACTAACAAACCTCAGAGACAAAATTATTTGGTCTTTCTAGGTTATTAATATATAATTAAGCTAGGTTACATACCACAGTTTCCAATTTGCACTTAATTATCTTATAGACTTTTTAATTGGTATGTACAAATTAAAGTATGTGCTTCGCATCAATTGGAATTATTATGAACTTAGTCATGCTGCCTAATCTAAATTTGGTGTTTTGAAAAATTAAGAAATTTAAATTGTAGTGGATGAGAGGGACACAACATAACATTTCATTGAGTTGAGCCGACCACCAAGTGCATGGATAGATAAAATAAAAATAATAGAGGCATCTTAAAATCTTAATTGTTGATTTATTTTTTATTATTATTGTGGATTTTCATTTGACTGGTCGTTTTCTTGAGTCCTAGGACCCTATAACAAACAAACACCATCTATTCAGACTTCTTCAGTCCAACTACAAGAGCGATGAATTTGAGTTTGAATGATACACTTCATGTCAAAATTAAGAACAAACAAGATATTAGATATTGTTACATAGGAAAAACACATACAGAAAACATAAATTCATTTAATGTATTTTTATTTTTTTTTACCTTGTAAAGTTGACTTAAGTGTATATACCATGTAGTATAATATTTGAATTATTTTTATTTGAGTCCGTGAAGTTTATAGTGGCTGGAAATAAATGAAGTACTAGCAGAGTTGAAAGTGTGGTCTCAATTGTTCATCTGCACTATTTCGATATAGACAAATGGGATATATTCCATCAATTCAATTATTTTTCATCTTATCTTATTTTGACCGCAGACAAAATTTAAGGAATCTTATGGAGCATAAACTTTAAGTCTAACTCACTTGAAAATCTACACAAGCTCGCCACCATCTCCATACAGTATAATTTAATTTGTTAAGTTCTAAATTCTAATCAAATATTTAAAACAAAATTAATCATGATTAGATGTGGCCGCGTGCACGCCCAATTAACCAAATCTAATTCAACTACAACTCGATTTTAGAGGGGAATCTTAGTTTGAATAAATACTCCTTCCCTCAGTTTTAAGTCCTCAGTTTTAAGAGGTGGAATCATTTTGTCATTTTGGTATATTTCATAATAGTGGAGTCATTTATAGTAAAAATTAACACATTTACTCTCTCTTATTTTATTATTTTTTAATCTCATTTAATATAATTTCTTTTAAGTCGCGAACAGTAAAGAAAAGCCTAGTTACTACGAAATAGAGAGAGTAGTATAACAATTGTTTAGAGAGTCTTTGATGTATAAAAGTCAAGAGTAGAAGTAGAGTAATTACATTAAATTCTCTTCATATAATTCAGTGAAGATGTGGGTCTTAGATTCTGTGAAGTGTGCGTCCAAATTAAGACACCACTTGTTCATCTGTACTATGTTTTGCTTTCGTTTTCACTTTCAATTTCCGACAAGAAAATTAATAATCTTGGGTGAAATGATTTTTAATTTTACAAGAAACGCAACAGACGCAGTGAATTAAGCCTCAATTTCTTTATTTTATTACCGGTCCCCAACAAACCATGTCTAGATTTCCTCTCTCTCTCTCAAATCGCCGGCGATTTTTCGGACCTGACACGTCTGCAGATCAAATCCCACATCAACTAGAGTCACTTGTTACAATCTCGAGTGCAATTTACTTATCCGCGAGAAACCAACAACGTGAGTTGGTCTAATGGAAGTTTTCCCCTTCCCTTTTTTGGGACCAAAGCTGGATTCTTTACGGTTTAGTTGATCTATCTTGCCTTCTAAATTTGTAGAATAGAGCTGTTATTTGGCATGTGGGTTGCTCTTGTTTGGGTGCAAGGATGTTTGGGTGTGATTTTCTTGGATTTCTGGGGTTGTAGCGAGGCTGATTGAGATTGATTCTTTCATAGCGCTTCAAAGTTTCAATCTTTTTTTGCTTGTGGGTGTTTCTTGATTTTATCGAAAAATGGAGACTAAGTTTGGTGGAAAGCTGCATAATTTCTATGGGCCGGTGGTGCCTGAGGTGGGGATGAAGAGTAATGAATGGGATTTGAATGATTGGAGATGGGATGGTGATCTGTTTGTGGCTTCTCCTGCTCCTACAGATTGTACAACTAGGCAGCAGCCCTTGAACATTGATGAAATGAATGAGAGGGAGATTAGGGATTTGGAGAAAAGGAGAAGGGATGTTGAGGTTGAAAAGGAAGATGTTGGTTCACTTAATTTGAAGCTGGGGCAGGAAGAGTATGAGTTGGAAGGGAAGAGTGGGAAGAAGAGTAAAGTCTCCAGTGGTATCCCCCTGGCACCTACCCGTGCTGTTTGTCAAGTAGAGGATTGCAAGGCTGATTTGAGCACTGCGAAGGATTATCACCGTAGGCATAAAGTCTGCGACGTGCATTCTAAGGCTACGAGTGCTGTGGTGGCGAATGTTGTACAAAGATTTTGTCAGCAGTGCAGCAGGTCCAAATGATGCTCACACTCTCATATTTTAGTCTGTGAGCTGTTTATTAGATGGTGTAAATCTGTTTGCCATTGCAGGTTTCACGTTCTTCAAGAATTTGATGAGGGGAAGCGTAGCTGTCGCAGGCGGCTGGCTGGCCACAACAGACGGCGTAGGAAAACACATCCTGAGAATGTGCTAAATGCAGCCAACCAGAATGATGAGAAAGGGAGTAATTACTTACTCATCACTCTGCTGAGGATACTCTCCAATCTACAACGTAAGTAAAATCACCGATTTAGCATTTAGGGCTAGTTTGAGTGTGTTAGCTTTTGCATTATGTCAATGAGGACAAACAAAATACTTGGTGGTTATGCTCGAGTCAGCAAAACCTGATAGCTAATGTTTATCAGCTGTGTTTGTAAGCTAACTTCCATAATATATGTTGCAAATTGTACATCATTAATTTGGGGGGAAGCTTGGAGTCTTGAAAGCATAACTATTTTTTGCAAAAATGTTTGTTCTATTAGAATTATATCAAACAAAAAATGGTCTTGACTTCCACACATAATGACTCAACCCTTCTCTGAAAAGCTGAGTATGCTAGCTGACGCTTTGTTGGAAGAATTCTTGCTCTGGAAACATATGATACATATTCATGTTGGGAGCCATTTTGGTTGTTCGGGTAATGACGTGAGAGTTTCAAAAAATCCAAAATGACCATAAATTAGTTCCATTACCATTACTATGAAACTGGTCATATGGAACTCTGACCATAGGTTGACTTGTAGGACTGATTTTCGTTAACTGGTTAGTCAAAATGTTGACATAGTAAAACTGAAACTAGGTTCATCAGAGATATATCATCCTCAAAAGCATATCTCATATAATAAACACTTACAGATTGATATATTTTCAGGGTATATGATAAGTTTTGAAGTTATATGGTCCAGAATTTAAGTGAAATCTCATTAGATGTTGTTTCTCCAAATCTTTCTTTCCTTGTTTTCTCAGTTTGAGCTTTTTTTATTAGCATCATGATTAAGTTACTTAACAATTGCAGTCAATAGCTCCGATCATACCAAGGATCAAGATCTACTGTCTCATCTCTTGAAAAACCTTGCAAGTGTTGCCAGTACACCTGAATTGCTACCTATATCTCAGGACACACAGAATGCGGGGACGTCTTCAGGGGCTGCTCAAAAGGTGATAAACGTAATCCACAAACTTCTGACGATGTCGATTGAGTTTCGTTTCTTCTGACTATGTTTTACCTCCAGGACCTTCCTACTGGTACTGGCCTAGATGCATCTGATTTGACCAAAACAAGGGTGTTAACTGATAAGACTGCAGGTGAAGTAGTACATAATGCATCCACTTCAGGATCTCCTTTACTGTTCAGGACGAACACAAGCAACTCCGTTCAAGGGAAGAAAGATACTACAAGGACACAACTGAACAATATTGACTTAAATAATGAATATGATGGCTCTCAAGACTGCTTGGAGGAGGATCTTCCTGATCCCTTTGCCTGTAAAAATCTTGGAGATATGTCTTGTGCTGGCCCTTTATGGTTATGTAAGGATTCTCAGCAGCCTAGCCCACCACAAAATAGTGGGAATTCAGGTTCCACACCGAGTCAGTCGCCATCTACATCTAGCGGAGAGACACAGGTTTCATCTTAAACTTTCCTGCAGCAGATGCTACCTTTTTTTAGGAAGGAGAACTGGGTGGGGGTTGCTGAGATCAAATTCGCATTTTCTATAAATTGGGAATGTTTAGCTAAATAAATGTTACTATGTGGTTCGAGTATTTTGACAGGCTTCGATATAGGCATGTGCTTATCATTATGAGATAAACTATTGACAAAATTTGTTTCTCCTCAATAGTCAATACGGATTTCTGACAAAATTGATTCCTATCATTATAGTATTTCTCGAGATAGAAAGTAGCCAATATTTCCTTACATGACAGGATATATTTGTAATTTTCAAAATTTGTTTGCAGAGTCGCACAGATCGGATTGTCTTTAAGCTGTTCGGTAAAGAACCAAATGATTTCCCTCTTGTTCTGAGGAGACAGGTGCATTTACTGCTTCTAAGGTCAAAATGTTTTCAAGTTTGCTTTTCATTTAATCTTTGGTGGTTTTACTTTGTCCTACTTGGTTTCAGATTCTTGATTGGCTTTCAAGTAGCCCAACAGATATGGAAAGTTACATCCGACCCGGTTGCATTATCCTGACAATATATTTGCGCATGGAGAAGTCTTGCTGGGACAGTGTAAGTTTGATTAAGCGCATTATTGATTTCGTTTCTTCAGTCGTTGGATCATCATAGTCTTAGTTTCACTAGATTGATACTAGACCAACATGCCATATCCTAAGTTTTATAAAAATTGCGTGTAACTGCTAACACTATTGTGGTTTGCAGCTTTACTGTGATCTCACATCCAGTTTGAGAAGGCTTCTTGATTCATCTACTGATCCATTCTGGAAGACAGGATGGATATATGCTAGATTACAACATCGTGTCACATTTATTTATAATGGTATATTCAATTTATTGATTCTACGTTTTTATTGCAAATATCGCTCATGGACAATCGTTTTTGGATGTTAAGGCTGACAAATTTTACATGCTTCAGGCCAGGTTGTGTTAGACACCCCCCTCCCTGTGAAAAACAATCAAAGTTGCAGAATATCGAGTATCAAGCCAATTGCTGTTACTGTGTCAGAGGGTGTTCAGTTTGAAGTCAAAGGACACAATTTGACTCGTTCTACAGCAAGGTATTCTAGTTTAAGATGTATCGGTGTTTTGGCATTGGAATTGAATACGGTTTTTGTTTCCCATTAATTTTTTTGGTAATGAATCTACTTTGCATCAGGTTATTATGCACTCTAGAAGGGAAGATTCTAATTCAGGAAAATTGTGCTGATATGAGAGGAGGATCAGATTCTTTGATTGAACATGATGAGATTCAGTCGTTCAACTTCTCTTGTGCTGTACCAGACGTTATTGGAAGGGGTTTCATTGAGGTGGTGCCACTTTGGCATATTCTATTTGTTCGTCTCCTGCTGAATTGTATCTCGTTGTTCTTCGCACTCTCTAACCACTGAGTTTATACAATTATTGGATTAGGTTGAGGACTATGGTCTCAGCAGCAGCTTCTTTCCATTCATCGTTGCAGAGAAGGACGTCTGCTCTGAAATTTGCACTCTGGAAAGTTCTATCGAGCTTCCTGATTCAGCTAATGCAGATGATAACGCACTAGAAATCAGGAACAAAGCTCTGGACTTCATACACGAAATGGGTTGGCTGCTCCACAGAAGCCACATGAAAGTTAGGTTAGGTGATGTGGATCCATTCCCTTTCGAACGTATCAGGTGCCTTCTTGAGTTCTCCATCGATCATGACTGGTGCGCTGTAGTGAAAAAGCTATTAAGCACTGTATTTGATGGTGTTGTGGACTTGGGACTAGATTATTCCAATATACAAGCTTTGCTGGATATTGGCCTCGTTCACCGAGCTGTTAAGCGAAACTGTGTAGCCATGGTGGAGTTTCTTTTAAGTTATCGCATCGACAAGACAGGAGAGCGAGAACATAAGCTGGTCGGCGAGGGTGGCTTCTTGTTCAGGCCCGATGCCATGGGGCCTGGTGGATTGACTCCTCTTCATGTAGCCGCCAGTTTAGAGAGGTGTGAGGATGTTGTGGATGCATTGACAGAGGATCCTGGATCGGTAGGCTCGTTTAATCTCAGAGTAACATATCTTTAGGTGATAATAGATTAGGTTGGCAATACATATATGATTTGATTGAGTACAAATGTGTTGTGCAGGTGGGAATTGAAGCATGGAAAAATGCTCGTGACAGCAGCGGGTTGACCCCCCATGACAATGCATGCCTCCGTGGTCATTACTCGTACATCCACCTAGTGCAGAGGAAGCTGAACAAGAAACGGGGAAAAGGGCACGTGGTGGTTGACATCCCCAGGGTGTTAGAGAAGAGCAAGAAGCAAAAGGTGGTGAAATACGCGCCTTTGGAGAGCGAGAAACATTGCAGGCAATGTGAGCAGAAACTGGTGTATGCAAGGCGTAGAGGGTCGGTGAATATATACAAACCATTAATGGTTTCACTGGTCGCGATTGCTGCAGTGTGTGTCTGCACAGCGCTGCTCTTCAAGAGCTCGCCGGAGGTGTTTTGTTCATTCCATCCCTTCAGGTGGGAGCTGTTGAAGTATGGATCCCAGTAGTGAGAGAAGAGAGAGTTGATGTTTGATGATGATGATTTGATTGTTCTTGTCTAAAAATGTAAGTTATTTTGTTGATGGTTCTTGTCTAAATGTAAGTTATTATAGAGATGAATTGACGAAGATTTTAAAATACAATAATACACAAATGTCTTTACGACTTTACATCTTTCTGATTTATTCGGTATTAGGGATGGGAACATGAAAATGTGTTGGAAAATGTAGTGTTTACTGTTGGCTGTTTACGAATTACACTAAAATCCATTATCTAATCAAAAGTAGAATCAGGCAATCAGCAGCATTTACCAAATTTCCGTTTAAATTAGGATTAATCATACTTGCTGAATTATTAGGTGTATTATGGTTTAATTGAGGTGGATTTTAAAAAACGCTAAAAAATAGAGACCTGAACAAGGTAATGGATTAAATCTTGTTTTTTCTCAAATTCAAATGAAGGAAGCAAATTCATTATAATCAGTTGGTAAGAGATTCTTAGTGTGAGATAGCCATCGACATAATTTAAGAGGGGAGTTGAGGAATAATAGATTGGCATGCCATAGCCTATACCTTGTCTCCTGTTTGGGACATCAAGAGAAGACTAAAACCAAGGCAAAGGATAGCTTTTCTACTGCCTTTTCTTTCTCATATAAGAACCTCACCATCCTCCATCACAACCATCACAACCATCTCTCTCTCTCTCTCTCTCTCTCTCTCTCTACATACTAACATACCTGATGGGAGAACTATCATTCCCTGGACAACAAGGTCTCTTCCTAAATTCGGCTACTATATCTCATTCTTGATTTTACTCTAACACTACTAGTCTTTATTTCCCATAGGTGTGTCGAGATCAATTTCGGAAACGCCTCCGACTCACTACATATTCAAACTTCAACTATTCTCACAGCTTGTTAACAGTAAGCTAGAGAGCTACACCTCCAATGAATTCCAAGCCGGCGGCTGCAAATGGTAGTTTCTCACCAACTATAACTCCAAATATCATCATCATCATCTATTCATCTATATACGTTCGTTTCGTCTGCGTGCAGGAAGCTCGTTCTTCACCCTAATGGCAACAAAAACAAAGGAATTACCGACCACATCTCCCTATACTTGGTCATTGTTGAGCCTAACTCACCCGGCCCAGCTTGGGAGATCCGAGCACTTTTTCGTATCTTTCTGCTTGATCAGAACAATGACACCTACTATACTCTTCAAGGTAAGATATCAAACTAGAATGAATACCACTATCAATTACCATAATAATAACCTTGTGCTCTTCTATTAGACACAGCAGAAAACGGGAGACGGTTTCACAAGATGAAGCTAGCATGGGGATTTGATAAGTTCATACCCCTTGATGCCTTCAAGGATGCGGCCAACGGGTATCTGGTTGATGATACCTGCGTGTTTGGGGCAGAGGTCTATGTGTGCCAAGAAACAATAGCTGGAAAAGGAGAGTGCTTATCAATGATTAAGGATCCAATAGCCTATAAGCATACCTGGAGAGTCGACTTATCTTCTAGCTCAACTGAAGAATACGTAGAATCTAAACCATTTGTTGCTGGTGAACATAAATGGTATAGTTTCTCATTCATTTACATCCATCATCAAATTCTACGAGATGATAAATATGTTCTCTGTCAAACTCTTCCAGGAAGATGCAACTTTATCCTAATGGAAAGGGCAGTGGTATTGGCAGCTATGTATCTCTTTATCTGAATTTAGCCGAACCAGCAAACTTACCCCCAGAATCGAAGATATATGCAGAATTTACACTACGCATACTAGACCAACTTAATAACAAGCACTACTTTGGAACATGTAAGATATTCTTTCTTCACCTAGTGTACACTCTTGACGCGTGATAAGAACAAGAGGCATAAGCATGAATACTTTTCTCCTGCAGCTAGTTATTGGTTCCGTGAATCAAATGCAGCAAACGGATGGCCAAGATTTGTCTCACATGGCTATTTGTATCGACCAGCAACTGGTTTGCTGGTTAAAAACATATGCCTAGTAGAGGCAGAAATCAAAGTCCATGGGGTGGCTAAAGCTTTATGAGAATGCAAGTTATACCCAAAGCAATATTTTATATGTCAAAGCACATTGTTCATCTCTAGATACTCATTAAAAAAACTGTTCAATATGAATAAAAATCTCTGCAAATATAAATGTAATCGAAACACAAAATTAAATATTACTTCCAAATACTAGCACATAACAGGGCAACCAAGGGGCGAAAGTCCTCTTGATGAATATATTTCTTCAGATTTGTGGCTTTGTGTATCCTAGACTAATAAGCTTTTGCAGTAGCTTTTTCTCAGCACTTGCCTGAACCCCAAGAAGTCAAGTTAAACACAGAACGAAAGATGAGCAGAAACAATTATGATTTTGAGATATAAAGAAGTCTGCAATTGCATTTAGTAAAAGACTAAAGAAATACTTGAAACATAAACACTGATAAAGCAGATAGGGATATCTAACCTCGAGCATGGGGTTATTCTTTGGTAAATTACAAGCAAGAACAACATTAAGGCCAGTCTTGAGAACTGAAATATAAGAAACGCGTAAGCCATGAAGCGGATGATGCAGAAACATATCTATGGTCTAAAAGCAATTACCTAATCGACGTGCAATACCAGAACCTGTATTATCAGAAGACCCCCCAATTAGAGAAGTCACACCAACTGCATTGCTCTGCTCATAAACTCAAACATCAGAGCTAGCAATGTGATGTGGAATCAATCAATTGAGAGGAAAAACTCTAGATTCTCAACAAATCAAGTAATACTTACTGGTCGTGTGGGAAGAGCTGCATACAGATGTCCGAAGCTAGCAGAGTTGCAACCAATCCATACATAAATCTAGACAAGGAGGCGGCTTTCTTGTAAGGATGAGGTAATGCAAATACATTGAAACATATGAGAGGGAGAGAGAATTCAACAGAAAAGGGGAATTTTCCAAGTCGTGAAAATGAAGGAACAGAATTCATCATTGACAAGGGATAGAGATGAATTCAATTAGATGCAAGAGTGAACTGAAAACCCTAATTAGAAGCATAACCAATGACAAAAGCAAGCAAATATCAGAATTACTGAATTGAAAGAAGAAAAAAAACCTGTTTTTGAAGACGAATAATCTGAAAGTGGAGTAAAACGTCGCCGTCTGATTCCTCAGAAAAGCAAGTGAGTTGAACACCATCGCTCTGGCAGTCATTATTCTCAGTCTTAACTTCCTCCATTTCTGTAATTTCGATTGATTAACAGAGAAAGTGTTGGTGTGGGAAGGATTATGGAGGAAGGATGTTTGGTCAATATGTCTAATACTCATACATCTTTAGTCTTCGTTTATGAAACTGGCAGTGGAAGAAGCAGACGAAAAAAGTTTAAATCATCTACAGTAAAATATTTTTAAATAAAAAATCGAGTGAAGGCCAAACTTCGTTCAATTTTTAAAAACGGTTTTAATCCGATTTTGATCGATTTCAATGCTTTTAACAGTTCCGTTTAGGTTAAAACCGTTTAAAAATCGGATTAAAACTGTTTAAATGAGGAAAATGCCCTAGCACATCTCTCTTTCCTCTCACCGGCGTCTCCTCCCTCTCACCGGCGCTCCGTCACCGGCGTCGCGGTGCTCTCCTCACCGCCTCCTTTCCACCACAAGTTCATCCCCTAATTCTCTTCAACCCAATTCCTCAAAGTCAAATTCCTAATTGGAAAAAAAAGGGGTGAAAACAGCACCTCCAACTCTCTCACGCCATACTCTCTCTTGACAGCTCAGTCGTCTTCCCCGGTGAGCGCCGAAGTTCCGACGGTATCCTCCGTCCATCGGCTCGCAGTCAGCGCCGACCATTTCAAGTGTGTGTAGTCTTTTTTTTCCATTGTTTAAGTTTCAGAAATTTTGGAGAGGTGAAGGAACTTGCTTCTTTTGGAACTACTCATTTTAGAGATGAAATTGCTAAAAATATGATTTTTTTTCAATTTTTTCATTTTCTTATTTGATTATTTGGATGGTTATGTATTTTCTGTAGGTTGTATTTCTCGAGGCCGACGTTTGTTTTTCCTGCAAGGATGGTGGAGACACTTTTTGAAGATATATTCCGAATTGATGCAATTGATCCAGATGGAAAAAAGTTTGATCGGGGTATGAGTTTTTTTTAAAAAATTCATCTATTTTTCTGTTTCAAGTTTCTTGTGTTGTAGTATATGCCTTGTTAATACTTAAACTGATCCGTTTCGGTTGAATGGATACTCTGAGATAGAACGAGAAAAATTGAATTTGGTTTATTGATTGGATGTTACTTGGGATTTCCATCTCATCGCGTCCTTGTTTTAATTTTTGGCCGTGGACATGTTATGACTCTTAAATGTCGGTAGTTTTTCCTTTAGTCTCTCGTATTTCCGCTAGGAGTGAGCAGTTTGACATGCTGATGCACCTTGATATCAACACTCAGATTTATCCTATGCGTGTCGGGGAGAAGTTCATGATGGTATTAGCATCCACTTTGAACTTGGACGGAACGCCAGATTCTGGCTATTACACTCCGGTAAAAAAAAATCATGATATTATCTGCTTTGATTTCACGAGTTTATGCAATTCATGATGACTTAGATTGTTACTAATAGTTAATTGGCCATAGGTAAGAATCGACTAGTTCAGGAAATAAAGGTTGAGGTACACACTGATGCGTTTATCTCAGTGTATCAAATTATCAATAATGGCTATCTAAGTTGAACACCACAAAAAGCTTGTGCGTAGTGTCATTAAATATATACTCCGTAGACATACTGCTACTGTTGATTTGGTTTAAAATAGGAAGATATGCTTAGTTAACTGCTATATCATGTATAGCTGAATAGGATTGTGGATTATTCATCTATTGCTCCAAATCACTGTGGTATTGAATGATTGCCTTATTTGCTCTGATATCAGGGTAACAAGAAGTCGCTTGCAGATAAGTTCGACTATGTCATGCAAGGTAAACTGTACAGAATCTCCGAGGAATCTAGCGAGAAGCAAGTCAAAGCGTATGTTCCCATACCTTGTCATGCATTCATCTTAACATATTTCTCTTCATATCCATTCTACTTAATACACAGTAGTCAGTATACCATTATATATTTGTATGTGTGCGGACTTCACCTTAATGATGTTGGGGTGCATTGTGTATTATGAAATTCGACTTGTGTTGTAAGGCCATCTGTTGTTTTAGTAGTCAGTATACCATATATATTTTCAAGTTTGCGAACTTCACCTTAATGATGTTTTGGTGCATTGTGTACTATGAAATTCGACTTGTGTAGAAGGTCCATCTGTTGGTTTATGTTTTAAGCGTTGTTGTCTGGCTATCGTGTTTGTTTCCTATTGGATCCAGGGATATATATGTCTCGTTCGGTGGACTTCTGATGATGCTGAAGGGGGATCCTTCCATTGCCGCTAGATTTGAGCTTGACCAGAGGCTGTTTATTCTAATTAGGAAGGTTTGAGTCAGAGATGCTACTGGGCAAAGAAATTTCAAAGGAAAAACTTGTTTAATATATGCTCCTAGCTAACTCATTGTCTGCATTTGAACTGATGATAATATATTGACATAATTGTCGACTACTAAGGACATGCTTGGTATGATGGAATGGAATGGAGGGTGGAATGGAATGAAGATAGGAATGAATGTCAATTTCCTTGGATTTCCTTTGCATTTTCATCCATTCACTCATTCATTCTATCACACCAAGTGAATAGAATAGAAGTAGGAATCACATTCCATTCCACCATTCCATTCCATCATACCAAGAAGCCCCTAAGTGAGCATTTTCAACCATTTTCTAAGCATGTCTTGTGCAACTGATTCCGTTTGAAGGTTTAATCACAATTACAATATGATAAATTTATGCCAAGTATTGGTGACAGTATGTGTATGACGAAATTGTGGGAGTTGCTAATTCACTGAGATTGGTTATGGGGTCAAATTCTTAGTGATAGTAATGTCATCACTTAATCATTCATGTGTATAGAATTGAAACAATAACAATATTTGTACATATATAGGAGTATTATGGTGACAATATGACTAAAATAATAGCAATTTGCGTTACATATGCAAACTAAGGTTGAATTTGCTGCTAAATATAAGAGTTCTCATTCGTGGTAGATTGTTATTTTAGTATAATCCTATAGAAACCATGTCTAAACACTGTAATCAACAACACAATTTCAAAGCCTCAACTAAGAGACCATCATCTAGCCTTCAAAAAGATCGCTCATAATTTTTCTTTACTCAATCTTCAAGCTCTCTGTTTGTGGAACTTACGAAGATCTTGGCAACATAGTTTACACGCATCCATCAAGGGTTGTTCATTTTGGTCCTATGCTCATGCAATGGCGAGCTAGCTCTACAACCATGTACTAAGCCATAAACCGTCTAGGCTTCTGGTCATTACATAGGTTCATGGTCTTGCAAGTTGCAACTGCTCTAGTGCAACCACAACATCACTCATTCTTGGTCTTGATTTTGGGTCCATGTTTTGGCACTTCAATGCAAGCTTCACGACTTTATATGCTGTATCACGAGAGTACTGACCCTCTAATCGGATATCCAAAATCTGCAGTAATTTTGACTTTTTATTAAAGTAGGATTGTTCCATGTTCAGATTTGATACGACGGTGCCAGATAGCAATTCTAGTAAAACAACTCCGAAGGTGTATGCATTCGATTTAGTAGTCAGGCGACCTGTGCATCAGAAAAGGAGTTTAGAACGAGTACAACAGGGAGTAACACAACTACGAGTATCAAAAGGTGGAGGAGTGATTCAAGAACCTTTCGATATATATTCTGGTGGAGTATATCCAGGTGAAACAAATATTTGACGAGTTGGTATGGAAGTCATTTCACTGGTAGGATCATCTGTGCCGTAACAATAGTTAGATAGCTTAGCATTCAATTCCTGCACACCAAATATATGAAAGATCAAATATTCATTTATATAATTGCATGACCAGAGAAAAAAGGGCTAGAATATACTCCCTCCGTCCACAAAAAATAGGGTACATTTACCATTTTTGGCCGTCTACAAAAAATAGAGCGCATTCATTTATGAAAAATTTTCAACAAATAATAACTCTACACATCATTCCACTTTTATTTCTTCTCACTTACTTTTTCTCTTTTACTTTTTCTCTTCTCTCTTACTTTACCAATTCTACATTAAAACTCGTGACATAGACCAATTGCCCTATTTTTTTTGGACAGGGGGAGTATAATTTTCTGTTTTGTCTAAAACTGCAGTAGTTATTTACAAATTTACAACCAAAGCAAAAAGAGAAGTCAAGCATATCTACCCAATCTAGAAGAACGTTAGCCGTCTTGAAATCTCGGTGTATGATAGGTATATCTCGTTCGTGCAAGTAGCTAAGCCCTCTAGCAATATCTATAGCGATCTTGATTCTCCTCGCCCAAGGTAATGATTGGTATTGAGCTATGAAGGTTACCACATAATAAGATCATAGGTGAATTGCAACGAAAGAACGTGCTACTAATAATGTTCATCCAAAACGAAAAATTACTAGTGAATAAGTGATCCGACAAGCGTCCATGGGGCATGAACTCGTACACCAACATCATGTTGTATTCTTCCGTACAGTACCCAATGAAGCTGACCAAGCTTGGATGACGAAGTTGCACCAAATTATCAATTTTCTTCTGCATAAGTAGTTCATAATTAGTACTCCAAAACATAAGGTCAAAATTAATTTACTTCAGAAAAAATCATCTTTGGAAAGACAAACCTACCAACCAATCTTGAGGTCTTTCCATGAAATTCGACCATTTTTTAACTGTAACAGCCATTCCAGAGCCAGGCTTCGAAGCAATGAGGGTATGTTCATCGATCCATGCTCTAAAAGCTTGACACATGACTCCTACCCCTATGAACATGTCTAATTGAAAGTTTTCCGTCGCTTTTATAATCTCTTTCAGCTCTATAGGCCGTGCAATGGGGTATGCTGCAGTATCATCAGTAAGTAATATGGAAAACGGTGCACAGTGTAAGTATCTAAGACTTAATTCAACTGATGCAAAGGTATTGATGAATGGATAATGCAGATGATATAGTTGAGAAGCCAACTTCAAGTTTAAGATTAGTACAAATCTAATCGCACCCTTTTCAGTTTTTCAATTTTTAATACATTTGTCCTGTCCTAAATGCATCTCCAATCATTTAGATACACTCAAACTCATTTTAGTGTAAATATCACATCAAATATGATTTTACTCCAATCATTTATGCTAAACTCAAACTTAAAATATTCTCTATATTATGTCATTTTCACTCACAAAATTTGAAAAAGTTTTTGGTTTTGGTTTAGCGCAAACCTTAAGATAGGTATTTTTCACTCAAAAACCCAAAATGAGATTGATTTTGGAGTACTATTGGAGCTAATTACCTATCTAATTTTAGGTTTTAGTGTACCATTTGAGATGTTCTAAGTATTTGCAGAATTTGGAGTTATGATTTGGTTAGCATCTCCAACTATATACATTAAACTCAAGCTAATTTTAGTGTAAATGTCTCATCAAATATGATTTTACATTTACATTAAACTAAAACTTAAAATAATACTATCTATATTATGTCTCTTTTTACTCACAAAATTTTTAAAAAAAAATGGTTTTGTTTTAATGTAAACCTAAAAACAAGAGTATTTTTTACTCAAAAACTAAAAATGAAATTGGTTATGGAATAACATTGGAACTAATTGTCTATCCCATTTTAGATTTAATCTTGAAAGTTTGAGTTTAATTCACAAAAATGCTAAAAGGTTAAGATTTAATCTGCAATGAAACCCCACCAACTTTTTCCCAAATCAAAAAATAAAATGAAAAGTGAAAGAAGTATTCGGAACATGCCAGAAAATTAACACCAAAATTGAATGTAATTTATAAGTCAAGAATGAAGGAACCGATTTGATGGTTGAATGTTGAGAGATTAGAAAAAAGTATACCAATGGAGGAGTCAGAAGTGAAGCACGAGCTGTAATCGGAAAAAGCGGAGGAGCTGAAGCTGTTGCGAAGCGCAAGTCGCCGGAGCTCCTCCCTGTCGAGAACAGCACCGACCAATTTCTCCCATAAATCATAAACCCTTGACATTTTTGCAAATGAGGCAGAAAATATGAAGTAGGAGTATATCTGGTGTCACTTGTACAGTTGTACTGACAACAATTGATCACCTCACACTTTTCTTCTAGATAAGTCTACCTCTCTGACTATTCTTCAAAAAGTCTTCATGCCAAGTCAAAAATTGAACACGTCAAAAGAAGAGAATTGGTTGAAACATTGAGCACGTTTGTTAATACGTTAAAGAGTGACGTGTAGAGGTGGGAACATGAAAATGTTTTGGAAAATGTAGTGTTCATTGTTGGCTGTTTACGAATTACACCAAAATCCTTTTTCAGCATTTATCAAATTTCCGTTTAAATTTGGATCAATCATACTTTTCTCCAAAAAAATAACCATGCATCAGCTTTTGCTGTATCATTAGGAATATTATGGTTTAATTGAGGTGAATTTTTTAAAACGCTAAAAATTAGAGACCTGAACAAGGTAACGGATTAAAAGGTGTTTTCTCAAATTCAAATAAAGGAAGCAAATTTATTATAATCATTTTGGTAAGAGATTCTTAGTGTGAGTATAGGCATCGACATAAGCTAAGAGGAAAGTTGAGGAATAATAGATTGGCATGCCATAGCCTATAGCCCTATACCTTGTTTCCTGTTTGGGATATCAAGAAAAGAATAAAACCTAGGCAAAGGATAGCTTTTCTACTGCCTTTTCTTTCTCATATAAGAACCTCATCATCACAACCATCACAACCATCTCTCTCTCTCTCTCTCTCTCTCTCTCTCTCTCTCTACATACGTGATGGGAGAACTATCATTCCCTGGACAACAAGGTCTCTTCCTAAATTCAGTTACTATATCTCATTCTTGATTTTACTCTAACACTACTAGTCTTTATTTCCAATAGGGGTGTCAAGATCAATTTCGGATACGCCTCCGACTCACTACATATTCAAACTTCAACTATTCTCACAGCTTGTTAACAGTAAACTAGAGAGCTACACCTCCAACGAATTCCAAGCCGGTGGCTGCAAATGGTAGTTTCTCACCTAACTTTAACTCTGAATCCCATCATCATCTATATACTGTCGTTTCACCTGCGTGCAGGAAGCTCGTTCTGCACCCTAATGGCAACAAAAACAAAGGCATTACTGACCACATCTCCCTATACTTGGTCATTGACGAGCCAAACTCACCCGCCCCAGCTTGGGAGATCCGAGCACTTTTTCGTCTCTTTCTGCTTGACCAGAACAATGACACCTACTACACTCTTCAAGGTAAGATATCCAACTAGAATGAATACCACTATCAATTACCATAATAATAATCTTGTGCTCTTCTATTAGACGCGGCAGAAAATGGGAGACGGTTTCACAAGATGAAGCTAGCATGGGGATTTGATAAGTTCATACCTCTTGATGCCTTCAAGGATGCGGCCAACGGGTATCTGGTCGATGATACCTGCGTGTTTGGGGCAGAGGTTTACGTGTGCCAAGAAACGATAGCTGGAAAAGGAGAGAGTTTATCAATGATAAAGGATCCAATAGCCTATAAGCATACCTGGAGAGTGGACTTATCTTCTAGCTCAACTGAAGAATACGTAGAATCTAAACCATTTGTTGCTGGTGAACATAAATGGTATAGTTCTCATTCATTTACATCCATCATCAAATTCTACGTGATGATAAATATGTTCTCTGTCAAACTCTTCCAGGAAGATGCAACTTTATCCTAATGGAAAGGGCAGTGGTATTGGCAGCTATGTATCTCTTTATCTGAATTTAGCCGAACCAGCAAACTTACCCCCAGAATCGAAGATATATGCAGAATTTACACTATGCATACTAGAGAATATGTTTCTTCAGATTTGTGGCTTTGTGTATCCTAGACTAATAAGCTTTTGCAGTAGCTTTTTCTCAGCACTTGCCTGAACCCCAAGAAGTCAAGTTAAACACAGAACGAAAGATGAGCCCAAACTATTATGTTATTGAGATAAAATGAAGTCTGCAATTGCATTTAGTAAAAGACTAAAGAAATACTGCTTGAAGCAAAAACACTGATATAGAAGATAGGGATATCTAACCTCAAGCATGGGGTTATTCTTTGGTAAATTACAAGCAAGAACAACATTAAGGCCAGTCTTGAGAACTGAAATATAAGAAACGCGTAAGCCATGAAGCGGATGATGCAGAAACATATCTACGGTCTAAAAGCAATTACCTAATCGACGTGCAATACCAGAACCTGTATTATCAGAAGACCCCCCAATTAGAGAAGTCACACCAACTGCATTGCTCTGTTCATAAACTCAGACATCAGAGGTAGCAATGTGATGTGGAATCGATCAATTGAGAGGAAAAACTCTTGATTCTAAACAAATCAAGTAATACTTACTGGTCGTGTGGGAAGAGCTGCATACAGATGTCCGAAGCTGGCAGAGTTGCAACCAATCCATACATAAATCTAGACAAGGATGAGGTAATGCAAATACATTAAAACACAAGAGAGGGAGAGGGAGAGAGAATTCAACAGAAAAGGGGAATTTTCCAAGTCGTGAAAATGAAGGAACAGAATTCATCATTGACAAGGGATAGAGATGAATTCAATTAGATGCAAGAGTGAACTGAAAACCCTAATTAGAAGCATAATCAATTGGAAAAGCAAGCATCAGAATTGCTGAATTGAAGAAAAACCTGTTTTTGAAGACGAATAATCTGAAAGTGGAGCAAAACGTCGCCGTCTGATTCCTCTGAAAAGCAAGTGAGTTGAACACCATCGCTCTGGCACCCATTAATTTCCTCCATTTCTGTAATCTCAGAAAACGGGACAGAGGCGAAGAAGACGAAAGTGGCTTAAATGGAGCACTTATTTTTAAATAAAAAATCGGTAAATTACATTAATTTTTTAATATGATTATTATTAAATTAAATATGATTAATGATTTAAATATTACATTAATTTTTTACCATAATTATTATTAAATTAATGTATGATTAATGATTTAAAAATTGTACTAAGACTAATATATTATTAATCGATAATATATTATTATAAACAATCATAATTATTTATCGTTATTATACTAATCAATTATTACACAATATTAATTACTATTTACATTCTTAGTTGAGAATTTATTATACTTCATACGTCCCTTAATAATGTCACATTTTCATTTTTAATTTATCTCATTTTATTTTTAATTTGTCTAATAAAAGATGTCATATTTTTTTTATCTTTTTTATCATAAAAGTTATCCTTCATATTAATATAAATATGTACTAATTTCTCTTTTCACCTAACATACAAAACAAAATCTTCTAAATCTCGTATCATTACCTAAGTATGTCATTTATTATGGCACGGAGCTTCGATAGTTGCTGATTTTATTTTGCCTATTAATTACATCACAAAACTGCTGAAATTTACTCCATTACCAAAAACATTGTAATCGTAAACAACCTCATTTTGACAATTTGCAGTCACGAATATATTAATCAGACTAATTCACGTGGACAAGTAATTATTTATTTAGATATTGGTCGGTTACTTGGGTACGAACAATATGGAGTAGTACGTATTTAATTTGAGATATTTCAGTACATTAAACATTAATATAATGAAATAAGTAAAAATAGATTTGTTTAGGATTAATTTAGTTTAAGGATAAAGATGTCACAGATAATCACATGACACATTGCCATCTAAACAATTTTAAAACGGCTTGAGATATATTGTCATGGGTCTTATTTTCAAGAGAAAAAAATAGCCGACAAGACATCCGAATAAACATGACATCTAGTCATGAGCAATGGTGGGAATCGAACGAATCCTTAAATTATTGTTTTTCCCCTACATTCAAATGAATCAACCTACATTATTCCACAAAAAATATTTTTTAAATCTTTATGATGGCAAAACGTATAGTATTTTGATGTATTAAAGCATGTGTGTATCACTGATATAGGAAATATTCCGTTACCTCTGAAATATTAGAATAAAAATTTCATAGTGTAATTTGTACTAGTACTATCAATAGTTGCAATGTTTGTCTTTTACTTGGGGTGGGAAAATGGTGTGCTTAATCATAAATTAATCGATTATTATAGGGAGAAAGTCGCACCATTTATTTCGAAAATACATCAAAGATTTGATGTAACACAAAAGTACTAAACGATTCAAACGAAGTGATTATGATTTATATGCGATTAATTAGAATTTTGAAACAGCCACACAATCAATTAAATTATTAAAAAGTAACGAATAATTAAGATAGTGCTAACTTAGATACGAAGAGTGACACATTAATAATGCATGCATCTTTCATCTTCATGAAAGGTTTTTTTGCAAAGTGTTGTGTGGTTAGATAAATCTTAAGACATAAAGGCAAAAGTTAAAATCACTTATTTTTTTTGTGAGTGTAACTAATCAATAAGATAAAAGGGCAAATCTCTCTTTTCGTCAAATCTACAAATATCTCTAGTAGTGGATTCTCATGGCCTAATGATCTATTTATTTGAATAACAAGATTTTGCCTTCGTCACACCACACTCAAAAATGTAGACGCATCACAATATTAACTACTATAGTACTATATATAAAAATATATAATGAAGCATTTAAGGTTAGTCTAAAGGGCTAGCTGCATATGTTTGAGATGAAATGATGCATTTAAAAAAAATGATTTCAAAACTAATTAAATTATTTAATATTAGGGTAGGATTAAATTGCTAGGGTCCATGCATGCATTCCTGCCTGTGGGTCAGAAGAAGCATGTAATGTTTGGTCTAGGTATTAATAAGTGCTTTTGCAGTGGACCAACTACTAATATAGTTGTAGTACATATCTATAGCAGTGAATTACCAAGACCATATATTTTTCATGAAAATATCACCAAATGCATAAATTAAATTATTGCACTAGAATTCGAATTAATAGCACTTGGATAAAAATTGAGATTTGAAGTCATGAGAAAATGAAAGATACATCCAATATTTTATTGAAGGAATTTGTGGTATTAAATAGATCCATAAAATGCAATATTTTATTTTATTTATACATTGATAAAATAAATAAATGTAACATAGTTGTGATAGATTGATGGAGTGGAAGAATTTATGTGTGCACCCACCATTATCTCTCTCAACATCCACGAGCGACAAGAGGGAGGCCTATAACCCATTAACATGCTCGACCATACATTATAGTATATATAATTATATTGTAAACATATAATTAACATTATCCGTAATTCCTAGTGGAAAAGCTAGGTCTAGTCTCTATTTTTCTACCATCTCATGAAAATATGCACTTTACTTTGACTACCTTCATCATATACATATATATCAACTTCTTTGAAATACATATAGTACTACTAGTATTTCTTTTCATTAAATTATTGATTGTTGAAATAATTATGTTGGTTAATCATAATTCATATCAAACCAACAAGATCAAAATGCCACGTCTAATCTAAATTAATTAGCTTATCACGGACAATATTATAGAGTTCATTACTATTCATGTCCATCTTCAACACATTAAGATTACTTAATTTATTTATTTATTAATTTATCACGGACACTACTATATCAATATGTCCGTAGCTACTAAAATTTGATACATCATGATAATCATTATAAAAATTATTATTAAGCTTTTCCTGACAAGAAAAAATGAAAAAAATTATGATATAACTAAGATGAATGATTAATGGGACCGGGCATGCCATGATCTACTAAAGTGGGGGTGTCCCATTTCTCACTTAAAAATAAAAAAGAAGAAACAAGGAATATTTAGTTTGATCTTCTAAAGTTCTTTCCAGGCGTATTATAGCCACTACCCTTTAATTCTTAATCATCAAATTCATTTAAATCCTCTCTCTATCTCTCTCTCTTCATTCCATAAGTACATGCAAAATGAATAAGGAAATTTATTGCAATTAATCACCAATGAAGTCTCCTCCCCAATCTCAGAGCCCTCCTCACCAATATCCTCAAGAAATCCAGCTTAAGCTATATCAAGCTTTTATATTTTCAATTCCAATCCTTTTTTCAATCATTTTATTTCTCTTATTCTACCTTTTTTACCTCAAGAGAAGAGCCAACTCCTCCTCTTCTTCTGCCGCCGCACCTCCTCTCCTCCCCACCACCGCCGCCGCCGATGCTACTACGCCGGTACTCATACTATCCATCTCTCTTTCTCTAACAATATTAATTAGTAGTTAATGAGATTTTAATTGATTTTGCTAGTTGGATTTGAAAATTGAAGTGAAGAACATGCTATGCCAAATCCTCTACGATGACTCTATGAAATCAAGGGATTCATTGTAAGTGCACATACACTACTACACAACTATAGTAGCTAATTAATTTTGAGATATTTATTTAATTATTACTTTATTAATATATATGATGCATGATCATGATATATATGATTAAACAAGCTATAGGAGATTGGAAATGGACGATGGAGGTTTAAGGGTTGGGGGAATTTTTCACTTTATGGGCTGCCAACATAGGTAAAGTGGCTTTAATTAGATAGGAACATATGCTAAGACCCACTATATATGCTTCAACACTACTATATGTGTGTGCATATGTCTCCTTTTCCTTCAATCATTATTTAGTGCTACATGTCCACAAATGTATTGCTCGTTTCATTTTTGTGTTACAACATTACGTTATGTTACCATGTTCCCTTATTGGGCTGTAAATGAGTCAAGCCCATCAAAAGTCTAGGAGGTTCGAGTTGACTCGAGCTAGAGGTTGACAAGAACATTCTCTTGTTTATGCTCGAGCTCATCGATATTCATATAAATAGTGTTCGAGTTAGAGCTTTTAAGCATATATAGTGTTCGAGTTAGAGCTTGTTAAAAGCTCGCGAAAGATTCAAAAAAATTATGTTGTTGATCAAACTGGTACTCGAGTTCAAGGGTAGTGAACTTGAAGGTTCACAAATAGGATTGACTAACAAATTCGCAAACATGTTCATATACAAACGAATCCAAATATGTTTTCTAGCCCACCGAACCAAGCATGCACCGTCGAGCTCGGCTAATTTACTATGAAATTGACATCTAGACGAGTTCTTTTTTAGCTGAATATGGGATAGCTTGAGATTGACTTTGTTCATTTAAAATCCCTAATGCATCATCAAAATTTTTAACTAGCTACTATTGATATACTCATGTACATGAAAAAATTGATACTACTACTATATAATTTTAGCAAATTGATCATATATGAATATATATAGGTGTTGTGTTTGCTTGGGAGAGTTCGAGCTGAAAGAGGAGCTGCTTCAAGTGCCGGTATGCAAGCACATTTTCCACGTGGACTGCATCCGCCACTGGCTCCATAACCACTCTACTTGTCCACTCTGTAGAGCCCCCGTTGCGCCCTCTTCAGTTGATAACTCGAAGCCGGGCCGCCCCGGCGCCGCTCCCACACACCAACACCATATAACCATAACATCTGAGGGATCAACAAGTATTGTTGCTTAGTTGGTGAGGCTGGTGATATGCATACATTAAACAGTAGATAGTTAATTATATTGTAATTGCAAAGATCGAATGCATGCACGACTCCTACAAAGGTAGTAGTCGTGCAATTTTGAGATACAAAATAAAACTATATATTGACGATATCTTGCATCATAAATAGACAATGTAGAGAGAAATGGCATGGAAAATTACTTTTAGGGGTTAATTTGATAGAAAGAAAAGAGATGAGAGATACTTTTTCTTTTTTGTTTGTTCTTGAAAGGATGTAGTATGTGTAGCCAACTTTTTTTGTCAAGAGGCCAAGTTCTTTTTCCGAATTTGCAAACATTGTAAAAGATGCAAATGGAATTAGGGCGGAGTGATCCATTGCTAACTCATCATTTAATTGCTAACTACAACTAATTTAAGGCCACATGATTTTAAAAAATGTGTGGTCTACAATTTGCCACGTGTAATTTTCGTTTTTATTAATTAAATCGAAAAAAATTAAAAAAAAACGCCAAATTAGGGTTTTGGATGAAAATGTCAATATAGTGTTTCGAAAATATCAACACAATGCTTTGAGAATATCAACACAAATTTAGGATTGACATTGTATATGCTTTATATTGACATATTATCTTAGCTGTATTGACATTAGTCCTGTGTACGAAAAATATGAAAATTCTAGATTTTTTTTTCAAATTTTGACGTTGGAACATATGCATGTAGTATATCGTTGGAATCCTTATAAAATTATCTTTAATTTGATATATGTTATATGAATTTAAAGTTTTGGGATTTCTTTTAAAAGTTAGTTATAACTAACTTGACATTAATACCCCTATTGATTTTTATTGGAATTAATCCTATAGCCTTATTGACGTTTTTGTTGATCGTATTGACATTTTGTGGTTAATGATCTAGGCCTTTAATTTGAATATCTAATGGCTATTATTGAGTTGTAGTTAGCAATTAAGTATTGAGTTAGCAATATAACACTCCCCGAAATCGATGATGGAGAAAGAAATTATAGTTGGGCCTAGCTTCTAATGGGAGGATTCCTTTTGTTTTCTCTCTTTCCTTGCCCAATTCCTTTTTACACTAATTTTGGGAGAAGCCCAATTAGTTTAATGCTCACAGTTTTGTCCCATAAAATCTGGGATCCGTTATGCCTGCAAAATAGGATTTAGATGAGCAACAACCAATACATATATATACATAAATCTGAGAAGAAGTAGAGAAGAGAGTTTCAGCAAGTAAACATCAATCACACTTTACCCTACAATCCGTTTTCATCCCATAATTCTCACCAATATTCCAAATTCTTGTTTCACCAAAAGTGAAGCGAGAAGAAATAGAGCACAGCAGACTCCTCACTACATAAGGTAAACCCCTAGGTTTCAAGTTCCCTTGTTTTGTTTTCTAGTTGCAATAATGCATACAGAGATAGTAGGCAATACATGCGTATACATGAATACTGTAATTCCAGAAACAAAGCAAATCGATAATCAAGACTGCCCTTTTTCCTTTCAAGTTAAAATCATAAGAGAACGAGGTGGATTTTCTATCCTACATTATTTTGTACGCTTACTTTTAAATTTACGCTCAAGTATGAGTTTTGTTATTTTCCTCTTTTTTTTCCAGTATATATTTGTTTTAATTTTTTAATAATCAAAACAATGTTTTATAATATTGAACTCTGTCATGTCGTATATTGATCGTTTGGCGTTTGAATTCATGATAAATTTCAAAATGCATCAAATTTACGTAGACTCTAATTTTATAGAGGGAAAATTATAATTTAAATCATAATTTTTGATTGACTTCTAATCAGTCTCGTAACGTTTAAAATCAATGAATTAAACTATAACTTGTGTTCACTTTGAATGAAATGTCAAATCCTAGCTTTCAAAGTTGGACAGTGGGGATAAAAACGATCGTTTACTGAGTCGGATGATGTTATATTGGCAAAAGTTAATGTCATCTAAAATTTGATGATGAAATGTTATTAAAATGAGACATGCTAAAATATTTTTAAAAATTTTATATCGACATTAAATAATAATAAACCCTCCTCACTTACGAGTTACGACAGCTCCACGTTTTAGTTAAATGAAATGTTATGAGATTTCCTATGTCTACAATCATGATTTTAAGAAATGAATAATATGGTCCACTATCTCAATCAACTCCTAATTTATAAAACTAAATATAAAATCAGTGTTTTGAATAATTTTATAATCCGGAAGTTTATGTGAAAAATTGAGTCACGCGTAAAAATTCATCTCATCTCATCTGTTGTGATCTGATTGATTAAATTATTTAGCTGGTTAAGGAAATGACGGCGGGCAAATCTCCGGCGGCCGGCAGCTCCACCAGCACGCAGGCCTACGGAGAAGCATGGTATTGGGACAACCGCTACTCTCAGGATCCCTCCACCTTCGATTGGTACCAAAAATACCCCTCCCTCGCCCCCCTCATCCGTCTCTACATCCCCGCCCACCACCACCCCATTCTCGTCGTCGGCTGCGGCAATTCCGGTCATTTCCTTGCTCCCTATCTCTCTTATTTTCAATTCATCTTTTTTTGCACATTGATTGATCAACGAAAGCGATGTTTTTGTCGTGATTGATTCAACGGAATTGGCGCCTTGATTTTCTCCCTCTCTGCAGGTTTTAGTGAGGAAATGGCTGATGATGGATACAATGAAGTGATCAATGTTGATATCTCCAGAGTGGTGATCGAAGCAATGCAAACCAAGTACTCGGATACTCCGATGCTGAAATGTATCTTTTCATTTATGATTATTTCTTGCTGGGGATGATTTTCAATAAATTTTATGTTTTATGGCTACAAGTTGCTAGATTTTGAGAAGAAACCAAGATATTAGTAATAAATTTATTACTAGATCCTTAATGAATGTGTGAACAGATATGGTTATGGATGTACGAGATATGAGTGCCTTTGACACGAGATCTTTTGCTGCTGTTATAGATAAAGGTAGTGTTATTGCCATTATTTGTGTATCTCAAAATAAAACAATGTGTGTACTTTGTAGTATTTTCTGATGCTTTTTTGTGCATTCTTCCAGGGACACTGGACTCTCTTTTGGTGAGATTTCTATATTGCTTTTAGATGTCCATTTCTCATACTTGTCTTATGAGTTATGAAGAATTGATTTTCTTTTTTCCGTTCAGTGTGGCCACAACTCACGACAAAATGCTGCTAAAATGCTTGAGGAGGTCTGGAGGTACAATTAATTGACTTCAAAATCTTTGCGTAATTTCTAATTCTCATGTTGCTTTATCAAATTCACTCTTTCAATAAGTTGAAGCAGTTGATGACAAACTATAGGGTACTCAAGGATAAAGGAGTATATATTCTGGTAATCTACCCAATTTGAGTGTTTTCGTCTCTTATCTTTTCATTTCTTTTTAATTTTAAGCATATTTTTGTACGACGTTTCTTTCCCACCCGTTGTATTGGGAAGCTGCTTGAGGTTTTATTTAGGTTCTTTCATATTTGCAGATTACGTATGGGTCGCCAGTTTATCGACTACCAGTATTGAAAGAATTATCTTGGACTATTAAGCTTCATGTGATAGGTTTGTTAAAACTTTATAATGGTCATATATGTTATCCAGCAGGTTTTTTAAACCCATGTGGGTCCATACTTTCTATCTCTGTTAAGGTTTGATTCCTTTAGATTCAACCACCATGGTTGCTAAACTTTGGTTATTGAAATGTTTCCTTGCTTGGAAGCACTCTACTTTATACCTTTAGCTTTGGCAACTTTGTTGCTTGGATAGTTTCCATGCTTACGATTACTTTAAAAAATCTGCTTGTGTGCACATAAGCTTTAACACACAATAAATTACTAATAACAGAGAAGTAACATTAGTACATGCAATCACATGCAGGGAGACTTTACCTCAGAGAATTACCTCACAATCCCTCATTAAAAAACAATTGTGTTAGTGATTCTTGATGTTGAAACTTGAAAGTAAGGTACCTTGTATGTTTGGGGTGGGTGGTAAATGGAAGAATTATAAGTATCTTTTGGCAAAACACTTGGCTTTATGTGGATGTTGAAAGTAAGGTTCCTTGTATCTTAAAAGGTTTGGGGTGAGGCAATCAAATGAGGCATCTTTTCCTTTACTTTTCATATCAATACTGAATACTCGTTTAACTAACTATTTCAATTGTTAATTCGCTAACCTCATATGAACTTAAGATTATGAAATATTTGTTCGAGCGCTAAAGCTCTATTTAATATGTATATACATTATCACATGCAGGGAAACTTCAATCTGGTAATACTTCAAATTTGACCAGGGATCTGACAACTCCAATTCCTTTAGATGCAAATGGAGGCTCAACAGAAAGTGTAGGAATGAATGCTGATGTTCACTATATTTATGTGTGTATTAAGGTACGTATTGGGAAAAAAATCCATCTTATAGCATTAACTTTCTTGAATCGCTAAGCATATATGTGCAAATACCTTAGCGCTACTTTGATATTGTCCATAAAATAGTTGCTGCTTTTGAAATATAGTCTCGACATGTTCTTCAGGATGAGTCTGGGAAGAACAAAGCATGAGCCAGCCGTTTGGGGGAATTGCTTCAGATGTAACTGTATTCCATAGTAGGATTATCGCTAAGCCCCCTAGTTTTATACGTGATTGTGATTAATGAATAAAGCTGAGATTGTTGCCTGCTATTTTGAAGAGTAAAGTCCTTTAGTTGGGTCAACCACTAATTATACGTATGCGTTGCTTGGTGATTATAATATTTGATTATTGTTGTGTATTTGGAGATAAAATGCTGTCTTTTTTTTGTTCCTTCTATTGTTTTGCCTTTCTAATGTTAAATTTGAATATAGCAGTATTATTTATGTCATGAGTCATGAACTACAAAATGATTTTCCAGCTATTTGACGAAGCTTTAATAGCTTTTGGTTGTTTTTTGGAGACTTTGCTGATTAAAACATCAGATAAATAGTTGGATGACAAAGCCCACTTATTGGTAAGACACTTTTTCTTCAACAAATGTGTCAGGACTTTGAGTCACCTTCTAGCCTGAGTATAAGTTTGACTGTAACTCCAAAAAAAGATCGTCGAACTTTCTGTCTTTCTCGTTCCTAAAATACAAGTAGAATGAAAATCCAAACCTCATACGATACTTTCTTTTGGAATGATAATACAATATATAGTGTTTTCAATAAACCCTGTCTAATTACAAACAAAACTTGCTGCCATCAGATGAAACAAAATTATTTCAATTGCCAGAAGAATAGGAAGAGGAATGGTGCAGCTAAATTGTAATAACCAGCTCCAGCAATTTACACTATAAATACAACCCCACACAATAAATAACTCTATACATACTACACATAGGCTGTTTGAAGACAGCCCTGTCCATCTGTTCATGTGATTATCACGAATGATTCTGATAATGGTTTTTGTAACCTGTAAACAATTGTATAAACTAGTAACCAACAAGAAGCAGGTAATATATCACTTTAAATAAATGCTCTCCAACAGTCTGAAGAACTCACCTTTCAACTGAGCGTTTGCCTGAACTTTGGCATCCGGGCAAGTGCCATCAGGCCTTGGGTACTGAGCAAGTTGATCATTGACTCTTGAGAGCACTTTCTGTGAGTGGGCCAACCTCTCAGAAAGATCGGATCCAAATGACCTTGAGAAACTTGAGTTTCTGGGTTGGTTCCGACTTGGGGGTTGGGACTCTTGCATGCTGAATAGCTTCCTAACCATGTCGTCTAGTTCAGCTACCCTCTTTTGTAGATTCCTCTTGTCCATCTGTTTGCATATTAACAGTAAATGCACATAAATTAATGCTTCTTTTATATGACATGAGGAGATAATGTGTTATACAAGATCAAATAAAGAGTGCCTCGTACCTTAAGCATATCATTTTGTGCGATCAACAACTGACCTCGTTCCTGTAATTGTTCTAAAGCAATTTGAATGGTAAGTCGGTCCGTGTTTGTTTTATGAATTTCTGAGATGCATCTGCAGATAAAGGAAAGATGGGGTGAGATTTGAAGTGACTTCATGGAAAATCACTAGCCAGAGAATGCATAGCATATTTGTACCCAACGTTCTTTAAACAAGCATTTAAATTTTCAATGATGTGATTTATGTTTAGTATGACTAACTGAAAATCACCTTTCTCGTTGTTCTTCTAACTCATGAATTTCACTCCTCAGGTTGACAATTTCGCGCTCCTAGTCATAGAAAATTTAATGTTATCCAAGATATAAATCAAGAAAATCACCACAAAGTTGTCGGATATACCATAGCAACAAAATCTTGTTTATGTTGATGAGCTTCCTCAATCAACTTTTGCAGTTGATGTTGCTCAATGATAGTCTGCAGGAACCGAAAATTTAGAACATTAGATCCAAGGAGAACTTTTTTTTCCAATATCTTGAATATCCAAGCCTACACTTACAGCATAATTCGAGATGTCCAATTTGACACTGAGTAAGTCACGAATGACATCGTGTGTCATGCTTTCAGCACTTGCCAGTTTAGTATTCAGTGTACACACCTGATATATAAAGTATAGGCATTAACTATTTAAAGGGATTCACGATAAGAATAAAAATATCAAAAGGAGATACCAAGACAAACACGAGCAGGAAAATATAATTATGAGGGAACCACAATGAATTAGTCTTTACTAAAACAATGTATATATGTATGTTAGCAGGCTGACAATTTTTGAAAATGGCTGACAGCTGAGATAGTCTATTTACCTCTTTATACCTATTGGCTGCCAGTGCCTCCAGCTCTTCTATACGAAGACTAGCACTTGACAACTCCTGATCCTTCTCTTGGTTCATCTGCTGAACCAGAGTACTTATGCATCTGAATGGTGAACTCGAACCTCTAGTTCTCGCTGCAATTTTATCAGCTCTTTCTGAGATGCACCCAGCAGATACATTTGCTGCATCTGTTTTAACTTCATCAACCATTGCTTCCAAGGTCTTATACTGTTCACAAGACATTAACACACAATAGTAAATGAAAAGATTGTGGTAGGACAAACACAGAATACCAAGCCACATCTAGGCTCAGAACTTGCTCGATGATATTTATAGAGAGGTCAACATTTCACTCCTTTGGAAGTTCAAGTCGATGATTCTAGACTGTCTGCCTACTATTTTATTTTCTTTTTTGAGCAAAATTGCAGGCTTACCGGGGGTTATTAAATATACAGAATACTATTGGCCAAAAATAGGTTTTCTTTTTTCAACAATATATGGTTAAGATATACTCCCTCCGTCCCTTAAAAATAGACCACATTTGCCATTTTAGGATGTCCCTTAAAAATAGACCAATTCTATATAAGGAAACTTGGTCTCATTCTCCACTAACAATACTCCAGTCACTTTTTCTTTCTATGTCTCTTACTTTACCAATTATGCATTCCCAAAAACAATCTGAACTACAAGCGGAGGATCCCTCCAAAGACTTTACCCTTTGTTGATACTGAGATGCCTGTGCTTCAGCGTGCAGAATGAGTTCAGAAATATAATCTTTGAACCGTCTGATCTGCAGATATGTCAAACCATATTCATTAGCATACAGCAACACTAGTCTAAATCTAGGTATAATTAGAAGTAACCAAACCTCTTTAGCTTGTTTTGAATTCTCCTCTTCAAGAAATCTTATGCGACGACGGTTCTCACTACTTTCCTGAGACCTGTGATGCAACATCCTGAAAGTAACAATTTAAAGTCTGCAAACAATTTTGAGTGTATAATAGTACTATGAAGAGTAAAATAAAGATTCCTCTACCTTGAACGTTGTTCATCAAATGCTGCTGAACAAGAGCTCTCCGAAGTCATACTTTCAGTGATGTCTTCAACAGTTAATAATCTGTCTCTAAGTTCTTGAATTTCCAACTCCAATGAATCTCTTATCAGCTTCTGTTGTTCAACTTCTTCTTCCATTTCAAGCACCTTGAACATGACAGCACAGAGGTAAATATTGTTTACAATAAGCTGGTATAAAATATTAATTCATATTTCCCAACTACAAAATTGGACTTACTTTCTTCTCCAGTACATTTATGGTACTCTCAAGTTCCTCCACAGAACGTTCTAAAATCTTAACCTCCTCTTCCTTTTGCTGAGCATTCAATTTGCTGGTCTCTGACTCCTGAGAATTCAACCTGAGATCAGAAGCAGGTAGTACAAACTAAGACAATATCTGAAGTACTTCAAAAATGATACCTGTCGGGCTTCCACAGCGATAGCTTGGTTTTCATCAGCTAAAGCAGATGCAATATCCAACTTTTCTTGCAAAGAGGTTAACTTTTCAAGGAGAAGATCTCTCTCAGTAGTCACCTCTGTTAAAGCACCTTCATAATCTTCCTGTATTTCTTGTAATGAAGATAACCGTACTAATTCTTTCTCCAAACTTTGGATAGCTTTTCTCTGATCTTCAAGTAGCTGCTCAGCTTCAGAGTTTTTCAAATATAGATCTTGTGAAAGATCCTTTAATGCATTATTCTGCTCTGACAATACACTAATTGTCCCTTTTGCCCGACTTAATTCAGAGTTTGAGTTGAGTAAGGCTTGCTCAGCTTCAGACAAGTGATCTTCAAGTTTAATCTTCTGAACAAGCATTTCATCAAGTTCAGTAATTTTGACCTGCAGCTCTTGCCGAACATTGCTCATGGCAACAACTAACTTTTCCAATTCATCCTTGATGTCCATTCTGTCGGAAGCAAATTCTTGGAGCAAGCTGAAATCAAATAGTAACCCTTTCAATAAAACATCTTTGCGCTGGAGCTCTCTCTGGAGTACAGAGCGCTCATTCGAATTATTACCATCAACCAGTTCAAACCCTTTGATTTCCTCACTTGATACACTTGCAACCTGTGATCCTTCACATGTATATTTTACAGGTTGAAGAACAGGGTTACGAACAAGACTTGCATGATTTAGTTCCAAGTTATCATAAGCAATGGACTGTTCTTGGACTATGGATCTAAGAGAATTTGAAGTTGAGCTTTGGATTTTTTTGGAGTACTCTCTGATCTGTAACTGTAGCACGTGAATGGTAATATCATTCTGCAATGCTCTGCACACTAAGTCCTCCAAGGATAATCTGAAGCTACTAAAGCAACCTAGAGTCTCTTCAACAACTCTTTTAGCATCACTGCAGGTTGTCTCAAACAAATTTTCAACTTCTATTTGCATTGCAGGAAAACGTTCTTCAAGAAAAGACAACTTACAATCCTTTTTATTCAAGCTAAGCTGGGATTTTTTCTCCCCATCTCTCATAAGAACACATGATTTTAACTGTTTTGTCCCTTCGCTCAAGTTTGCGCTATCAAATATTAATTCCTCTGCGGCCTCTTTCCACATTGTTTTCAATGTATTTGCATTTTCATTGGCCTTAAGCATTTCCTTTAACGTGTGATCAGCCTCTTTCATGGCAGCAAAAGCCTCCTCACATTTTGCGAAAAAACTACTTGGTGTGTCCTCAACAGCCAACTGCATGTGGCACAATATGTCAGGTTTACAATCAAGAAGGAAAATCAACTGTTTTCTAAACATATGGTATGGCATTAAATGATGGGAACAAACTACATCAGATAATGCTTACATATATAGTCAATTAATTTGATTACTTACCTCTCCGAAAGAGTTTATGCATGCTTCAGTTCTTCCACTTTCTGGTAGATCAAGTCCTTCTCCACCTGGAAGGGTTGCCAAATGAATTTGTTTGTCAACATCTGTTGATGCAAGAGCATCTGTAAATGCTAATGGTTCATTATGAACAACTTCAGAAGTGCTTGTAGAACAATATATAGCCTGGCTGTTTCTAGACTGGGATCTATTTTCAGGAAACTTATCAACTTCAGTCGATTCATTTGGCATTCTAGACATCTGGCTTTCCTCTGTCTCTAAAGTGTTATCAAGCCGCTGAAACTCAGTCAGAGCAATTGCTGCTCCCCTTAAGGAATATAAATTATTTTCTACATGCCTCACAGTGTTCTGTGCATCTTCCAAACTTTTTTGAAGTAGCAAAATGGTTTCCTCCTTTTCAACAGACACTTGAGCAGCTCTCTCAACGTGTTCATTAATCCAATCATTAACATTTGGAAATGATGATGAGATACTCTTTATCTGATGAGATGCATTTCGCAGGGATCTAGAACCATCAATGAGGAATGTAGTTAGCTCCAAGGTTGCCCTTTCCCACTCTGCACAGAATACTCTTAGTTCCTCCTCCTTAGCTGCTACACTGTTTCTGAGACTTAAGTTCTCTTCAGTCATAGAGCACAAGCATACATCAAATTCTGATTGTAGTCTGTCTATTTCCTCCTGCAAATGTATGATAGTTCTTGTAGTTTCCATTTCAACTTCACCTCGCACCATTTCTGTCTGGTGATGTTCGGAAGATTGCATTGCATGATCTTCAATATGTTGTTCATTAAGTATCTTTGCTTCCTTCAGCTCCTTAGTCAATTTTTCCAACTTAGCTTGCAGCGCCAAGAAGCTAGTGCCTTCAGATTTTTCAACACTGTCATGAAGGCATTGATTCCTCTCGAGCATTTTCATCAAGCTCCGATTTTCTGTCTGGATAGATTCTAGTTCAGTGAGTAGCTGGGACTGCTCCGATTTCATGGTTTGAATTAAAGCTTGTGCATCCATCAGTTGTTCCTCTAAGTCCTCGCACTGAATTTTAAATCTGTATACTTTCTCATCATTTTTTTCATCAATTACTTCATTCTCCTGGAGTCGGTTGGATGTAACTTCATCAGCACAATCATTACCTAGTAACAGGTTATCCATCTGCAAGATATTGTTCAGAAAAACTTCAATATGAACTGATTTTCCCATAACACTCTTCATTCTTTCTCAGCCATGCAAATTAAAACAATAATAATATGTTTCAGTTCTTCAAGTTTAAATTATAGCCTTGACCAGTTGCACCACCGTAGAATCCTTTCAAATAGTACATATAATTTATCCTTACAGAGTTGAAAGTATCTTGGCTAGAGTCCCCTCTGTTTAACAGTCGCTGTTGTAACTCATCAACATCCCTGAAAACATCAATGTGTACAAAATTTTCAGCTGACTTAAAAGCAGTTCTTTTTATAAGGAAGTAAACAAGGACAAAGTCATTTGTATGTCATGAAAAGGGAATGCTTAAAAATAATAGGACAGCTGACCACAAGCCAGGAAAAATAGTAAATTCATTTCAAATACAGTCGAATGTAGAATTTATTCCAACCATTCACGAGTCAAAATATTAACTATTAAATTAATAGGTATCGATAATACTACTTCTGTCTACAACCAATAGTCTCTTTTTTCCATTTTTGGCCCGTAAACGAAAATTAGTCCTTTTTCATTTTTGTATGTCCCCCCCCCCCTCTCCCCTATTTATCCATCTTCAATGAACAATACTCCAATTATTTTTTTCTCACTCCTACTTTACCAATTTTACGTTAAAACATATGATGTCCAATACCGACTATTGGTAGTGGACGAAGGTAGTAATATTTTGATGAATCCATTACTAAGATGGAGTGTTAAAATCTCTTAAATTTTGTCCTACACCGACTTGGTGAATATCTCATCTAATCTATATAAGTATGGATAATCTTCCCCCTTACAAGGCCTTTTAAGGGGGTAAGTGGCCCATTTCTAATATTGTAAGCGGGCCCAATGGATTTTTATCTCTTTTATCTCTTGTCTTGCCTACCCACGTGATGGAAGTCCGATGTGTCATTCCAGTCGCAAGTCCATACATGCGGGGGCATGTTAAAATCTCTTAAAGGGTTGAGTGGCTCATATTTAATATGGTATCATATGGGTAGGCAAGACAAGAGATAAAGAAAAAGAGTCCATCATCGACTCGGGCCCGCTCTGATACCATATTAGAAATGGGTCACCCTCCCCCTTAAGAGGCCTTTTAAGTGGGTGAGTGGCCCATTTCTAATATGGATAAAGCACACAAAACAGCCAAGATACATGTAAGAGTTTTGCCATTGCCTAGATGAGTTCATTGAAAGTCATCAAATCTGAAAACATAAATTCACCTGAGTAATTGTGTATTCATGTTCTTGCATAGTTCTAACTCTTTTGTGTCTTCTGGTTCCTGCATTTTTAGTAAGATATAATTAGAACGAGATTATGCCACATTTTAGTAAATTGAATGTAGAATACGCATGTGCTATGTTGTTAACCTGATCTCTTTTCATTAGAGAGAAGTGGTGGTGAATGTGGCCTTTTCCAGCTTCAAGTGATTCCAAAAGCTGCAGACATGAGACATTGCTATAAGAATGTCATCATGGGGTAAAAACTGACATTATTTATTACACTGTGCAGTACCTGATTGCGCAATTCAGATATTTCAGCTAGCAATGTTTCTCTTTCACCCTGTTCATAGAACTCCTGAAACCTGTGATGAGTGGAGAGAGGGAGTTAGATACAACCAGCTCATAGCATAAGCGTTAGAGAAGTAATATTTATCATTGCTTACAGTCTGATTTGCTCGAGCAATCTGATATTCTCCATAGCAAATCTTATGACTTCTGGATTTTTCTCAATTTTTGCTTGTAGCAGCTGGTTTTCCTCTCTTAAAGCGCTATTTTCCTCCAAGTAGTACTCATCAGCAGATTTCAACCCATCAGACAGCAATTCCAATCGTTTTATCTTGTCTTCTCTGAATTTGAGCATCATCTTAGTACGCTGAGTTTCTTCCTGTTGCTGGTGAGACTGGACCAGATTCATAAATAAGTAAAACTGTGGAAACACAACTATAACAAAACCTATGAAGAGTACAATTTGTACCAAACGATTTAAATGTTCAATTTCCACTTTCAGGTTTCTGATTTCTGTCTCAGCCAATTTCTCTCGTCGTAGAGCACTGTGAAGGTTAGCTTTCAAGTATTTGTTCTGCAATACATTATATAGCAAACAAGCCCATAGAGCATTTGTCAATGTATGGAAGATACATACTTTTCAGCTGATTAATTGTAATTTCATTCACATTATAATGCTACCTTCGTATTTTCTTCATTCTGAGTTACACACACATCACGAACTTTAATTTCCTCAGAAGGCTTACGAACGTCAGAAATATAACCCAAGCGTCCATGTTCAGTTCCAGGAACAATGTCTCTGAGTTCCATTGGATTGTTCTGGTTCTTCATCAAGAAAGACAGCTGACCCTGTTTAAGATTATTATAAATCACTAAATGTCAAGTTCACATGTGTTATTTGTCACAATTTACGCTTGTGAACTAGCAGCATGGTTTCAACCTTTAACTGTTGGATTTGGTGCTGCAATGCAATGACACCCGCAGAAGCATCTTCATTTATTTTTGCCTGAAGAAAATCAAGCATTAATAACTGAAACAAACTTTATGTAAAACAAGTTAATTGAGACTCTATACATTGTTTTGGATTAGCTTAGCACGTTGTGCGAACTTCAAAGTGCTCAAAGTCTCATTTGCAGAGCTGCAAAACAAAATTAAAAAAAAAAAAATTGTTTTGGTCAACTTTCATCAATAAATTAGTTGCATGCTAAATTCCAGTTTATCATCATCCTACCAAATTGATGGGCTGACATTTGCTATGATGGTTGTCTTTGAATTTCCACCAAGAGAATCCTGTATGCAGAGCAGTCAATGTAATTACAAACCCATTTTATACAAGCTTGATGAAAATAAATCTTACAGCACCTACTACTTCAGAATATTTGATTTATATAGTGCCAAAATGTAAATTTATCTGACCTGAAGAAGGAATGTCAGCCTGGAGTCTCTATAAGGCACATGTCTATGTTTCCCTTGTGCTAAATCCACCAAAGACATTATGACCAGTCTAAATGTACAAATGAGAAAGATTTAGAGTGAAATCCTTAAGTAAAGAAAAAAAATAAGTGATAAAGAATAAGAATCGACAGAGTTTCTCCAGAATGAATTGGCCAGTACATACAGAGAGAATGGTACAGCAGAGAGTGAACGGATGGACACTGGACAGATCGATTAACTTAAGTACAAATGAGCACGGAAGACTTGTTCATATCCGAATTGGAGCTTAGTTTGTTTTCAATATATGTTGTATAGCAGCATCATTTTCCACTATGACATTAATGCTGGCCCAATCAAAATTTCTAATATACAGTATGCATTAGAAATACTCCTATATTGAATTCTGAGTCCAAATAACATTTGAACAACGTGATATTTCAGTTGAGGATGATTGCTTAAATTAGAAGCCGAGAATATAACTAGCTAATCTAAGACTACTGGACATGTGGGCATTGATATGATAATAAACCAAAGCGATTAGAAAATATTCGACATGCTATATATAATCTAAAAATGAAGACAAGTTATCTTGATGGTAAACAACGTATTAGCACATGAAAAGGACTAAGGAGTAGTTGTATCGATAGAAAAACTATTTAGTACGGAGTACAAGTTAAGAAACTAATACCCTAGAGTTGATAGTGACTTGTTAATATTTGCAGCTTCTTTCAATCGATCTCCTTCTGCCCCTGAGCTCTTCTGCCTATCAAACATGAAATATTATTCAAATGAAATAGTCCGCCAAATTGACATTATTGCTCTTTAAGACATACCTCTCAGAACCAGCAAGGTCTACCAAATTCAGTCTTCCAAATCTAAAATGGGCCATTGAATCTTTCTCCCAACGGCTTTCAATGACGCAGGTGAAAACACTATGAGATCGACTACTCTCGCTGTTCATATAAGTTGCAGCTATCTTCCTGTTTGCAGCTCCCTGCCCACGATATAGTCAGATCAGCAATTTTTTGTGAGGAAAAAATAAAGAATTTACAGTAATAAATAACTTAATGTATCACCTGTTGTAAAATGTGCAGCACATCACTAACTGTTCTAACACGGTGCTCACTAAGATTTTCAACATATACCCCTTTCTTCAAGTCTTCTCTAAGCTATCCTTATCGCAACAAAAAAAAGTTATTTACATCATAAGGAAATATGCAATTTTCTGGTTATTTACATAGTTTTACATTTACCATATACACATAAATGACAACCATAACTTTTGCTACCTGTAGATTTGTAGATGAAGGTTCAAGAAGGTCAGTTATATGCTCGTTGTATATCTCTAGGAAAGAACATTTGCAGCTGTATGTTAATCTCTCTTGCAGCCTACTCTCTTCTTCCTTAAATATATAAATACAGATCAGGATCTGATGTATAAAAAGCACATAAGATCCACCAGACAGGAGTAACACGGTTATCAACCTTTCTGATCCTTGAGAATAGATACTCAAAAATGCGTGGTGTTATCCCACAGTCATCACCAAGCCTCCCGTCCATATTATCAATGTCGCCCATCATTGTATATGTCTTTCCACTGCCAGTCTGCAAAAAAATTATCTTAGACTCTATTATTCTGTCAAACAACCACATCATTCATATAACAACCTTCCACGGTGATACCTACCTGCCCATATGCAAACATGCAGCTGTTATACCCGGACATGCAATTATCCACCATGGGTAGTCCAGCAACTCTGAATAGTTTTTCCTACACAAAAGTCAAGATTATTCAAGTCAGTACGAAGAGCCATTGTTTGAGCTATACTAGACATGAATGTCATGGTTCAAGAAAAATTATTTTAGATGCACACTTTGTCAGTACCGTGAATTATTGGTATCTAATTCTAAGTTCACAAATAAAAAGTCCCTGCATTTCACTTCCATTTCAAGACTACTGAATAAAAATTATTTGCAAACAAAGAGGCACCTGTGATATACTTTCACAAGCTATATGATCAAATGTAAATCTGGTTTCAGGGTGGCCTTGCCAAACCACTGTCTGCGCACTTTCTTGCCTCAAGCATCTCCCATATCCTTGTGAAACCATCTCAGAGCTATTCAAGGGCCTCATTCGAATCAAAACCTACATTACAACAAAACCAGAACCTGAAAATTAGAAAACAAAAACCATTTACCCTAAATCACAACGGAAAAAACTGAATCAGCTAGTGATTGACCTGCACATTATGGTCATTCCAGAAGGAGGGATCGTCATCGAGCTCAAAATGCGGAACCTCGGCCAGCAATTGCTGAGGCGTCGCAATGGAATACCTCCGAGAATCGGAATCCCGGTGCAGTCTTCCTCCACCATTACCAAATTGAGGCGGCAACCTTGTGAGCGTAGAGGCACCAATAGAAACCCTATGCACACTTCTCGCGGGAGTGCTCTGAGCTGAATTAGGCTCTGAATTAGAAGGCTTTGCTCTGCCGTTCACCTTTGGAGTTCTCATAAGAGACGAAATGAGCTGCCTTTCTCCCATTCCTTCATGCTTTCTCCTCCGAGACAACTCTGGCTTGTCTTCAGATTGGAGCTGCGATTGGGATGGGTCGGGAATCGAATTGAGCGGAGGTCTAGAAGGACTGGGAATCGTCTGACTCCAGAGGCTCTCAAATTCATTCTCGTCGCCAGCCGACTGCGCCGATCTCCGGCGAATCGGCGACATAGGCGTAGCTGTGATTTGAGGCGAAAAATTTATGAAATTAATGAAGCGTTAAAGATGATGCATTGATTGATGATAGTTTTGGGAATTGGGAGGGCTTTGAATTTGATTGGAGGTGCAGGTGAAGGAGAATGAAGGGATGAGGAAATGATAATAGAGAAGAGCCCGCTTCAGATTCAAATTTCAAATTTCAACGGATGAGTATACTGGGCCACCCCTCAGCTTTCTGAGTACTA
>NC_062970.1:5029959-5168555 GCF_023119035.1 Salvia hispanica | reverse complement strand
AGTACTATTTTATTTAATTTTGCTCCGAATTTATTAGGGCAACTTTGGGTTGGGGTTAGAGCATCCCCATCCGTGCTCTTAGCTAAGAGCACGGAGATGGGCCCGGACCCACTTTTACTCCTTGTCCTTAGCTAAGAACACAACACCCACATCCGTGTTCTTAGCTAAGGACAAGCTCAAGGGTCCCACCATTCTATTATTCAATTTAAATACTCCAATTATTAAAAACATTTCTACATTATAAAAATACATTATAAAATAAAAATTACATAATTAAAATCCTAAAAAATACAAATTAAATAATTAAAATACTAAAAAATAAAAATACATAATTAAAATCCTAGAAAATAAAAAATACATAATTAAAATCCTACAAATTAAAAATTACACACGTGGAAGACTAGTCCTCTATCCCCAATTGCCTCTTGAGACCCTAGATCATTTGCTCATGTGTTGCAAGTTGATCCGGAGTCATCCGAGACGTATCGTTCATATAGAGTTGACTCAAGATGGCCCACAACGAGTTGTTCGGGGGTGGAGGAGGCACAAAGGGAGCGGGGCGGCGGCGGATGGAGTCGGGCGCGGCGGCGGAGGTGGTCGCCACCTTCTTCCTTCCGACCGGCCGGCGGGAACCGCTCGGGCCAGCGTCGAGGCTACGAGTTAGTTCCGGCAAGCTGGGTAGCCACATCATCGGAGGAGGATAGAGCTACCGACCTCGGCCGTTTGCTTCACAGGAGGAGCTGGAGGAGGATGCTTTACTATGCGCCCCTATACTTCGGATGTAGGCGCCCCTCCGCCAACAATCGAGGTACTTGAACGGTTTGAACTCCTCCCGTTGGTAGGTCGCCAAGGCGGCACTGATGATGTCGAGCTCGTTCGTGCCGCTCCCCGCCGACCGCTCTTCCTGGAGGTAAATCCCCTGAAACTTCCCGATTGCCTCGTTGCATCTGTAGATGCAATTGCGAACCATACTATCATTGCGATATATGGTTCCCTCCGGCCGGGTTTCATTGTAGAGGCGAGTGATGCGCCACCAATAAGTTTCCCCGGTTTGGTTCGTGCCAACGTCCGGATCTTCGAGACTGCCAAGTAGGCTTTGAACATCGCCATCATCTCACCCGGAGTGTACGGGTGCGGGTGCCACGAGCAGGAGGAGTAGGAACGAAAGTAGGAGTAGGAGTAGAGCTGGCTGCTCCCTCCGATCCGGGTTCGGGTGCCCACCCGAACCCGGGGGCGTTTAGGTCGTGCACCGGGTAAGGACGGTAGCCACCCGGAGCTTGCGAACCTTGGGTTTGAGGAGGGGCCGTAAATTGGGTTTTCGGACTATATCCGGCCTCGGAGTCGAACCAATCGTGGTTCCAACCGCGATTGCCGGAGGGGTGATCGCCGGAGCCGGACATTGTGTAGTGTGGTGGGAATTTAGATGATAGAGTATGAGGAAAAAAGATGATGATGATAGTATAGATAATAGATGAGAATGTGATTTTTGTTGTGTTGGAGTGGGGGTATTTATAGATGAAAATGTGAATTTTCGGGGAAAAAATTGAAAAATAAATTAAAAGTGGGTAGAAAACGGATATATTTTTTTGGGAAGTGGGAAAATATTTTTTTTATTTAAAAACATTTTTTAAAATAAATTTCGAATTTTTTAAAAAAATAAAAATAAAAAAACGAAATTGCCAATGGCTATGCCGTTGGCCAATCAAAAGCTGCCACGTAATGGTGCTCAGCGGCACGGACGTGCTCTTAGCTAAGAGCAGTGCCGTGCCGCTGACACGGACGGACAAGCTCCATCGGCGGACGGACGGGCGAGTGCTCAGCGGCACGGACGGACGAGCAGCGGTTTGAGCACCGCTGCGGATGCTCTTAGCATTTAAATTATGGGCCTCATATGATGAATCTTAGCAAGTAGAACAATGATTATACTAATATAGTTGAGAATTATCTCCACTTTACCATTATTCTCTTGTTGAGAATAATTATACCATAAATGCTAAGAGTCTTCTTCATTTCTCCACTCTTTTCGATATTATTATCTCTCTTATTTTACCATTTTTTCATTTTAACTATTATGATTTTTAGAAAACGGGTGTGCAAAAGTAACCGGAACTCCTAAAGTGAGACGGGGGGAGTAATAAATTAGTAAAGACTTAAAGTACTACTATGAGAGAGAGGAAAAAAAGTAAGAGAGAAAAATAGGGTAAAGTATGAAAGAGAAGTGAAAAAAATGAGTAAAGAATGAACCGAAGTTTCCAATTTTAAAATGAGACTATTTTTTATGAGTAAAAATGACAAAATGAAACTATTTTCGACGATGGTGAGAATAGTATAGTACTATTTTAAACGGGTAATGTCTGTATATAATGGAGTAAGATGGTGGACTCCTCTGATGGAACATGATGCGGAAAATCTGATATTGTCAACTTCCTTCGATGTAAGTGGTAGTAGTATATCTTTTCAAACAATCTAGTTAGAAGGTAAAATAATGAATTAACATAATCAGTAAATTAATGACATATTTGGTAGGGGTGATAACTCATTTAGCGATGGAATTTTATGAACAAAAATGTCATTTTTGTTTATAAAATTCCAACTCATCTCATTTTTTTCATAAAATTTCATCCCTAGATGAAGTATCACCCCTACCAAACATGTCATAAATGGTGTCCATTACTACACATACACAAGATAGTACTTGCAATCTTCCATCGATACACACAATATAGTACTTCCAATCTTCCATCGATACCAGCAATCAAGAAAATACAAGCAGCTAAGTTATGGTACAAATAACGAAATGTATTCACTGAATTGATAAAAATTAAAGAGAAAGGTAATGCGATATCCGCTGGCAAATTAGATTAATGAAACTTTTCCAATTTCCATCCAGGGAGAAAATTGGTAGGATTTAAATTTCAAACTGAATCAAAGATATTTAATCTTAGTGGGACCCCAAATTGATATTCATCCGATATCAATACATCATAATTGAAAATATATATACTGATGAGTTCGAACCCAACCATTTTAGAATTGTCAGAGTAACTTTTTTGAGTTAAAACTCCACGCACACCACATTCAAGTTGAACTTTGGAGAACAAATGCGTCATCATACGCAATGAGTTGAAAGTGGTATTGAAAAATCTTGGCATTAATGATCGAATTATAAAATTCATGTAGTATATAATGCTTTTATGATCATTAATACCGACGACAAGGCAACAACTAACATTATGTTTGGTGTTGCTACAAGCATCCTCCAATTTCAAATTTACTAAACGACCCTCAATTTACTCTCAAACTACAACCAAGTCCTTCAGTTTCTTCAAAGTTGAATATTTACCTCTAGATTCACAAAAATATTATACCACTAGTAGTACTCCACTAAAAGACCATGCGTACGTGTCTTTCAGAAAAATCCTAGAAACAAAACAAAACTATTGGAGTACTACTAATATGCTTGCACTAGCAAAAAGAACTATACAACTTCAAAAGTGAAATTCCACGAGTATCAAGATGACCACAAATTCTAATTACGCAAGTATAAAATGCCTACAAAGTGGAACTCCACTTCCCACTTCAATACAGAAGTCCCACAATATCTAAATTTGGATACAACTCATACAAGTCCATATCACATTTCTTATGTCCATGAAAAAAATGGGTTCATGAGAATACACTTCTTGAAAAACCTCACGATAATTGGATACGTGGCAGACAAACAATGGAAGATCAATTTTCTTTGATGCTTGGAAAAGTTGGTTGTTAAAGACAAGCACATCGATAATATGGATGTATATATATGAAGGATACAAAATTACAAAAAACACACCCACATGGATTGAGAAACATACATTCAAAGAACAGGAGAAAATACTAGTAGTACAAAATAAAAGGATCAGTCGACATTGGTGAACCTCAAGTAGCCCTTGTTGGAAGGGAGATCGGCGGTCTTGTAGCCCTGCGGGAACATCTTATTGGCCTCCTCATTCGACACGCTCGGCGATATCACCACCGCCTCCCCCTTCTTCCAGTTCGCCGGCGTCGCTATCTTGTGCTTGGCCGCCCTCTGCAGCGACTCCACCACCCTCACCACCTCCTCCATGTTCCTCCCCGTGCTCGCCGGGTACAGGAAGCTCAGCTTTATCCGCTTGTCGGGCCCCACTATGTGGAGCGCCCGCGACGGCACTTGGTTCCCGGACGAGTCCTTCTCGTCCGGGTCCACCATGTTCAGCTCCTTGATGATCCTCCTGTCCGGGTCCGCAGCGATCGGGTACGTCACCTTGCACCCGTTGCAGTAGGCCTCGATGTCCTTGATCCACGCGTTGTGCGACTCCACGTCGTCCGCCGAAAGCCCTAGAAGCTTCACGCCGAGCTCAGAGAATTTATTTGAGTACGCCGCCATGGCTCCGAGCTCCGTCGTGCAAACCGGAGTGAAGTCACCTAGGAATTCAATTCAATTATATTAAATTAAGGTCAATTTAGTCCTAAATATATAATAAAATATAAATTTAGTTCAAAATATTCAATTTTTGAAAAACAGGTTCATGACAAATGAAAATGTCGCTAAAGTAGTCCTTTTTTTTTAAGGATTTCGTCAAAAAACTAGCGGTCAATGAATAAAACTAACGAAACCATAAGAAAAGGACCACTCCAACAAGAATTTCACAAGAATTTCATTTATCACGGGCATGTTTTTAAAAAAATGAATATTTTGGATTTGGTCATATGTTTGGACCAAAATTGACTTTTACTATTAAATTAAATCAAATTAAATTACAAGAATCAATTGAATTAATAAAGGGATTGAATGAATTTACCAGGATGAGAGAAGATGATGGTGAAGGAGTTGCCAACATAGTCATGGAGTTTGATGGGGCCATGGGTGGTTTCCACTTGAAGATTTGGGAGAGTGTCTCCGATGGTAAGACCAGGCATGTTTTTATAGTATATGTATGTAGTTTATTTTTTCTTTTTTTGGTTAGTAATAGTAGTGTATGGTGAAATTAGACTTATATATAGTGAGAAGTAATTGCATGAAGGGAACGTGGCAGTTGAGGTGGAAGGTTTGCATGCATTACCTGCCTATTTTGCCTCCACGTTCTATTTCCACTTACGTAACCATAATTATAATTATTGCAACCTTCTTTTATTTATCCACAAAATAAAAAGGTCAAACAATTTTAATTCGCTTTCAAATCCACTCCTTGATTGCAGGGCTCCTATTATATAATTTTCACTGTTTCAGTACTAAGATAATACTCCCTCTATTTGCGATTAATTATCTTATTAACGTAGTTGAGGTATTAAAATATAAAAGTAAATAAGTGGAAAAAAATTAAGGTAATGTGAATAATTTAGTAAAATGTAAGGTTCATGTACCAAAGATAGTAACATGATTATTTGCAGATGAGCGAAAAATAAAATATGAGATAATTATTTATAGATGCTTAAAATAAAATGTCAGACAATTTATTTGTGGACAAAGAAGTACTAAAGCCAGAGTAAGGCTAAAAGAAAACAATTAGGGCCCAAGTGTACTCTATTCATACATAACCAGTTGAAACGATATTTTGCATTTTCAAGAGATTTATAGTTATATTATTATTATTATTCTTTTAAATTTAGAGACCTAAAAGATAGACCTAAAAAATTCTTCAAGAGATTTATAGCTATATTCTTTTAGTTCATAGATCTAAAAGATGTATGTAGGTTTCATTTCCTGATGGCATGAATTTTAAAAATGGTTAGAAAAGTGAATGAAAAAAAGTTAATGGTGTATGAGTCTCATTTATATATATTAATTTTAAATGAAATGTGAGTAAAATGAGCTGGTGGAATATGGAATCCTATTACTCTATTTATAGTTAAAGTGAATGGGAACTTTTATTACAGAGCTAAAATGGAAAAACGAGACTCATATTCACGGACGGAGAGAGTACACTGCAATTTTAAGAAGAAAATTGTCAAGACATTTTTTGTAGACTTCAAATATAATCATTTGCATACCATTCATGTTACAGAGGATAAATAATAATGCTAATAATAATCCTTAATCATGTTTCTTAAACTACCATTCATTTGCTCTTCTGAGTCAAATTAATTGCAAATTGAGAATGTCGTCTGGAAGATACAATTTCATCAGCATAAACAACTTCACCTATATCTATCCATTGTCGACCTCACACGCTGCAAAATCCTTACAAATTCCGCAAACATTGAGAAATCCATACCACTCAAGCTGTCACTATCTGCACCTGAATATGGATTCTGGCACACAACCAAATCAAATCCCTTCATATTCTTCATCACTTCTTCAAACTTTCTGCTTGACAACTTGTCGATGCTCTCCAGCTGAATAAGCTCCCCACTCTGAGCTGAATTCTCCCACCACTTCTTCACCATCCTCCGCTTCGTCTCGCACGCCTCCACCGAGACTACGCCCTTCAGGCGAATCCCCAGCCGGTGCAGTGCCACCTCGGCTCCACCGATGCCACTGAAGAATGACAGCACTGTCACCCCGCCTGGACACATCCGCTTCAGCACCGAGAGATGGTACCCCAACGTGTCTGTCTGGAACGAGAGCTTGAGCGACTGCAGCCTCTCCGCGGGGGTATATCCAGCGATTCGGGTGTGATGCTGCGGATACCCCATAATCTGCTCAAGATGTTCCGGTTCGAGTGGAGATAGCCTGTTCTTGCCTACCCAAACAAGATTCTTGGCCTGGCATTGTTGGAGAATCTTCGTTTGCAAGTCTGCAGAAGGAGGGCCGTTGCAATCGAACAGCGTTCTTCCCAGTTTCTCACATAGATAGGGTAATCCAGTCGATTCACAGCTGATTTCGCTTAGTTGCTTCCGAGTATCCCACGATGGCCACCATTTTTTCGCATATGGGATGGCTTCGGCGAGAGTAGTCGGTCCCCTAGGCATAATGTGGAATCGATCTTCAGTCGGGAGGTTATGAACATAGCCTTCCTTTCTGTTCAATGCTGAGAAGAGTTGAGAATCCACAAACTCCGGCTGAACTGAGTATAAGAACTGCGTTATCTTGCCCCAAGAGTCGCGAGACAGGCTCGTGACATTCCCATAAAGGAAATATGGGGGCTTAGCCACCACCCTAGTAAGACTCCGGCAAGGGTTGAGTGAGGATATGGGGGGCTTCCTATCTTCAACAAAACTAGGGAAACGGCCAGCTCGTCTCGGTGGGACAGGTGCCAGATTGTTGACTGAAGCGCTTTTTCCAATACCAGCTTCTAGCAACATCCGGTCAACAGCACTTCCCGAGTCTTCCATGAATTCTTCTTTTGGTTTCTTGAAATTGTTTGGCTCATCGTCTATCTCTACTTCCGGCATCTTGCCTTTTAATTTCTTGCCTTTCAATTTCTCGAGCAATTCAGAAGTCCTGACTTGAGACGCTGTGTCTGAACTGCATTCTTCAGTTTTAATGCAGATCGAGTCGCACTCTTCCATCTTTCTTTTCAAAGACCTTTGGACACTTGGGTTATACTGCAAACGAATATCAATAAACAGACATTATGATCCTTCCATAACAAGGAGATCTATAAATGAAGAATGCTAGTATTAGTAACGATATAGACCTTATCGGGTAATGGGCAAGTACCACCTGTAACAATCGATTCAGCAAGTAGTGTCACGGGTGCTTCCGAACCTGAAATATGATAACATGGCATAAGATATTAAATCACTTTCAGGAAACCTATCATGCTTTCACGACGACTCTTTCTAACAAAATCGAGTGAATGAATGTTTTGCCAATTTGCATAAGCATCTCACCACATCTATCAAAAGCTTCAGAAATATCATTTTCAGTAAAACCCATTTCAAGGAGTTGGAGTGACTTCTCCATGATACCAAATAACAGCTCATTGTTGCAATCCTGCAAATTTGCAGCCGAGTTTAAGACATGAAGTTCTACAAAATAGCAAACGATATACATGACAGCCATCCGAAGTCACCAGATCTAGCAGATAATAAAAAATACATAAGCTAAGACCTCAGTTTCCTCATCTCCAGGAATTGGATTATTTGTATCTTTTTCATACTTTCTAGCCATCCGAGCAGCAAAGATGAAGTCCATTAGTTTACCAATAGCAGCATTTTTACCTGCAATCCAACACCATAGTAACCAGTTAGATGACACTGTGAGGTTCTCTTTTATTAGCTAACTGTGAGGTAAACTTACAGCTAACTTCTTATGAAGAAGACTTGGCTGTAAACTGAATAGTACTCCATAATTTTAAACCACAGGAATGAGACCAAGGAAAACTTAGATCAACAAAAATTCTGATTAAAAACAACTACTAGTATATTCGACATTCTAAGAGTAGCATGCACAGCACATTCTCATGTTACAAATTCCTAATCCTGGGGAAACACTGACAGCACAAATAGGTTTACAAAATGACACATGGTTCACACAGAATGCTTGAATGGGGAAAGTTCTACGAACCAAGTCTTTGCATGGCAAACCCAACTTCATCCAAAGAGAAATTCATTTTTAGCAATGATGTCGTTTTCTCTTCAATGACACTATCGCCAACATCAAATTCCTGAAAGAACAGTTATTGCACCAAAATCAGAATTATCAGAGTATAACAAAGAGGAAATCTGAGTTATTCAATGAAAGAAAAAAGAGTAAATTTAATTCTTTGGAAGTAATTGTAAATAGGGAGTATATAATTAATTAGCAATGGGGGCATAGAGCCAAAAAGCTAGGAAAACATTTTCAACAAATATAACATGCACACATCACATAGAATTCTGTTAAAAGCAACTATCCAACACCAAGGCAACAATGCCTATTACATCAGTTGGTAAAAAGGAAAATTCACTTTATGTTACAACTTACAATTATGACATCGAAATGAAACAAATGTCAAGTAATAGAAAAAATATCGATATTTACCACTTTTACAGGAATATCAGTCCCAACATAGGCATTCTCCTTCGTGTCTTCACCAAACAATCTAACAAGAGAATCTGATGAACCCAATTTGCGAAGATCCTGGTATATTTCAAACTACTTCAGAAAACAGCAACTATACCTTTCAAAAGAAGTTATTCATAAACTCAAGGGCTTAGTTATTCAATACACATCCATATTATGAATGTTACGGAGTGAGAAAATGTAAGCTACTGTAGCTACAGGCTATATATAACAAAAAATTGATTAAAAAAAAAGTAGGAAAGACTGAGGTAAGAACAAAGATCTAGTATGATTCCAGGTATAAAGAATCAGAAAAAGCTGCATATCCGTACAAAAAATCCAACTTTGCAAGTTGAAATGTCTTGGAATTGTCAACTATTTAAATGTAGATATGATTGAAAGGATTCATATAGAGACAAATGAGAACAAGCATACCTCTCCAGGATGACCGTTTGCAGCTAAACTATCATTCTGTCCCCCGGAAAAGCTATCATCAAAAACTTCATTCTTTGGTTTCGGAAGGGCCTGTTCAATTAGGGACGGACAGTATAACTTCATAAGCAGAGAAAACATAATAGGATAAATTCTGTTGATATGCATGACACGATTCAGCATCCTAGTCAACTGAAAAAAAAACTGTCTGATTCAAGCATTATAAGCTGCAAAAAGAATGATGTCACTCATTGAAATACAGCAGCCACCCATAACTTATTAACATCCTAGAATGCAAAGGTGAGAAGTCAAAAGATTGAGTTTTAAATGGGCTAAAGTGTAAATTCCAAGGAAAATTACATTATCATACAAGGTGAAAAACAAACTTGTGAGTCATATTAACCCAAAATCCAAATGTATGAAAAGATGGTAGGTTATTAGTTATTACGTTTATCTTGCACGGATTAATGCTTACCGAATATGCAAAAAGAGCTTCCAGTATCAGTTCAGAATTTTCTTCACCTATAGAGTAAGGGAGATATTAGTTTCCTACTATGTTACTATTGAAAAGTAACAGTGCTGTAAATTACATAAGATATAACTACTTCAAAATCTCAATCTCGTTGAAATTTCCAGTACAATAGTTTGGAGACGTTCTTGAAGACAAAAATTATGGTAAACAGCAAAGCTTAGATTAATATCAATTCAAACTGTCTAGGAGCAAGCTACAAACCCTTTTCCTTTATTGCTTTGTCGACAAGAGCTGGTGCAAACCCCATTCCAATGAAGGATGATCTTAAATTAGTCCCAGACGAGCTTGCCACATAGTCCTACAGTGCAGCCAAAGAAGACAATGAATTATACAATAATTAAAGAAGTAAAGCTACAAAAGAAGTGGCCTCAAAGCTCACTCTTTTGGCATTAAACTTAACCAATACTTGATTTTCCTCCAATACTTAACGAAGTCACTATATTTCATTAACAAGAACCCTACCTCCCTGGGCATTGAAGGTAAACCATAATCCAAATTCTCATCCTTGGGTATAACTCCAGCATCATTTTCCAGTAAAAAGGAATCCTCGTCATCTGAAATGTCCACTAGGTCTACATCACACTGCAATCAGAAGAAATTTTTCAAAATTTTGGATTTTTTATTTTAATTTTAAAGGCAGACAATTCATAGAACTATCAAATGCACATTAGTTTGATATTGTCCGCTTTGGGCCAAGCCCCACGTATTTGTTTTTATGTTACTCTCAAAAGGCTTCAAACTAATTAGGGTTGGACAACATTTATATATTACTTCTAAAATTGTCCATTCAACGATATGGGATGATCTTTCAATCCAACAAACCTCCCCTCAAACCAAACATCGAGTCGTTTCGGGTCTGACTCTAAGTCGACATATCGAGTCGTTTCGGGTCTGACTCTAAGCCTAACTCGAACATGAGTCATTTAGGGCCTGGGCTAACCCGAGTCTTTCAGAGCCCGACTCAAACCACCTCTACTCTGATGCCACTTGTTAGCACCGTCGATGGCACATTAGTTTGATATTGTCTGCACGGATTTCTTTTGGGGCCACTCCCAAAAGGCCTCAAATTAATTGAAATTGGACAACCCTAATATATAACTTCCCTCATTCTCCGATTTGAGTGGGTTTGCAACCCAACAATACAGAACACCAAAGAAACAAAATAAAGCTCAAATAATTTACACTCTCACCATCTTAAAAATAAGTCTCGCGCCCAATCAATTGAAAGGACGAGCTTGCTTGTCGCACTAAACCTGCAATTCAGAATGACATTACACGGTAAGCATGGAACCAGAAAACAATCAACAAAATCCAAATTGAGAATCACATTTTACCAGCTGCAAATTTTAAGAAAAAAATAACAAATTGAGCAGCATTTTGAGTGCATGCAAATTAACTCATTAAAAAGTAGTACATCTATGACGAAAAATCATTGCTTTTTTCGACTTGATTTGCTCAGCAAACAAAAAAAAAGGTAGAAATAGAAATAAAATCAGAGATACAAATGAAAATGAAAATAAAAGTGAAAATGAAAATGAATGGAAGAACCACAATTAACGGGGAGAAGCATAAAGTACTAACGGCGGCAGAGAGATCGGCGCGTGGGGAATCGCCGCGGTGGGGAAATATAATTTCGTAGTTGTGTAATGAGTTCTGGGAATACTGGAAAAAAGTGAAAAGCTGGGAATTATAGAACTTATTTATTGACCCTCTTTTAGCAATTGGATCCCTGATATTTTTCCTACTCCATTCCCTATTCCAACCTTCATAAACATTATGTTTATAAGTAGTGAAGTAGGGGATGGAGTAGGGAAAGTATTAGCTGATCCAAGTGCTCTTTTCAAGAAGAAGAGGACACACAAACAGACACCTAAACTTTAAAAATATCATGGTTAGTCTCTAAATTAAGTTGTAATTATATTCATAATATTTTCTCATAATCCGTCATAATTTTGCACCCAAAATGCCTCTGATGCATAAAAGGCATTTTTGTATATTCATATAACATTTTCTTATAGTATGAATACCTAAAATGATACTCCTGTTTTTTCACTTTACTTTATCAATTGCTTTATGTCAGATACTCTCTTTCTCTTAAATTATTATAAATTAAAAAATAAAAATAAAAAATAATATATAATTATTAAATATATTAATAATAAAAAATTATAAATTAAATCATCAAAATAATTTATAACTAAATTTAATTTTAATTTTGATTTAAATATTTTTTTAATATTAAAAATTAAATTATTTAAAGTTCAAATTTTTTAATTTTTAACATTTAAAAATAATTGAATCACAATCAAAATTAAATTTAGCTATAAGTTATTTTAAAATTATAATTATAATGTAATTTTAATAATTAATTTATATAAAAAATTTATAGTATTTTTTATTTTGATTTTTTATTTTCTAAAAATTCTATAAATAGAAAGAGAAAGAGGATCTGACATAAAGTGAAATGAAAAAAAATATCATTTCAGGTACTAAAACTATAAGAAAATATCATATAATACTCAAGAGAGAGAGAGAAAAAAACTATCATATTCAGTACCTAGATATGAAAGTCTAAAAATGTCCTCCATGCCCAGGGGGTATTTTTTGTGCAAAATTATGATGATTAGTGAAAAGGTACCATAAATGTGATTACACCTTAATACATAGACTACCCATAATATTTTAAAAGTTCATGTAGCGTTTTCATGCGAAACGCATAGTTTAGGGACCATTTGCGTAATTCACTCTTTAGAAAAAATCGTCCTAATAAAAAAAATGAATGGTAGTAATAATTATTTAAATTAATCTAAGTTTGGAATTGTAATATTAAATGTGAATTTCAGCTTTTCTCAATTTTTCATTTATGCATAAATGGGCATCTGTTAATACTAAAAATGATACTCCCTTCGTCCCTGATTAGGAGTCACAGTTTGACCGGGCATGGGTTTTAAGAAATGTAAAAAAAAGTTGGTTGAAAAGTTAGTGGAATGCGGGACCCACCTTTTTATATTGGTTTTATAATAAAATGTGAGTGAAGTGAGTTAGTGAATGTGGGACCTACTTACCATTTATGGTAAAAATGAAGTGTGACTCTTAATTGGGAACGGACCGAAATGGAAAAGTGTGACTCTTAATGAGGGACGGAGGGAGTAATATAATAGCAGAAAAAATAAGAAAAATAAAAGAATAAATATAACTAATTTTAATAAAATGCTTTATTTTGATTTTTGAACTTTAACTTTGACTACATTTGGTAATTAAATGGTTATTATTCCTAAAAAATGAACTAGACAAATTCGTTGAGTTAGTTAGAGCATCCGCAGCGGATGTCCGTCCGTCCGTGCCAGCGAAAATGTATAATACTCAAATTTTAACTAAAATGGCGTAAATTAACTCATTTCTGTTGGTAAATAACTCATTTTTTATAGCAATTGTGTTAGTATTAATTTTACGAAATATATACTACTTTTATACTAATGCCACTTTATTTATGTATATAACCGTGCCCAAAAACTTAATCCATGCTGGACTGAAAGTCTGAAACCATTTTTCTTTTTTGATTTTTGTTTTTGTAGTTGTTTTTCTTTTCCTTTGGATGAAATATTAATAATCCAAATCCAAATAGTGTAAAAATAAATGAGGAATCTATTGGACATAAACATTTATGGACAGTGTCAGTGAGAGGGCTGCTTAAAGTTGACTGAACTGTTTTGTACGGTTACGAGGCGATTCCAATTCGTGGAAGGTGTAAGTTTTGGCACCTTTTTTTGCGACACCATTTTCCCGAGTATTATTCATGTGCACATGGTACATCTGATAACTGTATATTAAGGAACAATGAAACTCGAGTAATATACTCCTTCCATTCTATGTTAATTAAATTATTTTTTATTTATAAGTTTTAAGATGATTAAATTATTTCTATTTTTTTTGCAAAAAGTAACTTCTCTTTTGTTTTATTCTCTCTTTCATTCACCAACCATTTAACAAGTTTTATTCTCTCTTTCATTCACCAACCATTTAACAAGAAACGGAGGGATTATATAGAAGCGTTGTAACCAGACCATCGAGACATAATTCATGGAAAAAAACATCTCATTATATAACATCAAATTTCCATAAAACACAAATTTTTACATATGTATTTACCTATAGGGTAACCATTTCTTCTCTACCTAAAATATTTAATACTCCTACTACTTGACCAGATTCATCAGAAACATAAGGATTGAAGGAATAATAACAATACAGTACAATTTAAAGAAACAAATCTTACAGCACAATATGAACTATGAAGTCATTCAGAGAGAGATAGAGATTGCATGAAACGTAAATTTTTTATTTTCTTTTCTCTTGGATATAACTTCTGTAAAGATGGAAACCAATAGGCAAAAAACAGGGAGTTAAACGGGAAATAGAAAAGCAGCACAACCCTCGGCCAAAGACCAAGGCCACCCCACTCCCGCTAAAGAAAATGGAAAAAAAAATAACATCAGTATTTAACATTTCAAATTAGTTAAATGGGATCTCTTCTTCTCACCCAGACGAAAGAGAGATGAAGAAAACTGTGAGCTATCCAACCCCCGGAGGTTCTGGCGCTGAACTTCCAAAACAGAAGCCATGACCAAGTATGATACACTCAATTATACAAAACGCAGAGCTCCCCGGGACTTTGTCAACAACATTTCAAAGAAATAGGTAAACCATCCAAATCCACCTTCATGCGGCATAACTCCACCCCCCCCCCAATGCACTGTCCCCCTTCACCTACTCATGGAGGAGATTTCTTGGATCCAGAGGAATTGTTCCGACTGTCAGAAAACCAGAAGACTCCGTATCAACAACTGACAGCTATAAATACCTCTTGTGTGTCTCTGCTGTTAGTCACTGACTTGTTCTCATTGTTCTCCAATATGATGTGCCTAAAATTTGGGTTTGGCAAATCTTTTATGATGTGCCATTTTACAGGAAAGCTTCCACTCCATTTGTCTTGCTGCCAGAAATCCATATCTCTGTTGAAATCCACTGGGCCGGTCATTTCTGCAATACCACAGAACTGGCCACTCGCATTAACCTTATTTTCACAAAGAGAAAAAAGCATCAGTCAATACCACTACATGAACAAATGGAAATAGCATGCTCAAGCTAATGATAACATAAAATAAATCATCGATGCAACTACAAAAACATGATGAAACAGTTACTGACAGAAAAGAAGAGGAAGATGGGGCAGCCTCTTGGGTCTCCAGCAGATATTCTCTTGGCATCTTCATATACAGCACTAAGCTTCTTGTTTCCATTGGGAGTGGATGACCACACATTATACTTGATACTCTTATGCACATCATCCTCACTATATGACTTAATCACGAAAAACTTTGCATTTGAATATTCCACTGGAAAATCAACTCTGTTATACTGATCTCTAGAGATAATGATGTTTCCTTGTGCATCAGGATTTCCAGCCCTTAATGTATAGGCTTTAACAATCAATTGGTTCTTTGATTTGCTCATCCTAGACCCTCTATCCTGGTCGCTAGATATATCAGAACCAGCTCTTTCATCATCAGGAGCCCTCCCACTAAGCATGTTGGGCTTAACTTTCTTTACAGATGCATGGGAATAATTGATCGATTTGAAAGTAGATGCTCCGTTTCCAGAAGTAAAAGCAGTCTTTAACTGGATACCGACAGCTGATGCTTTCCCACGTAAAGAGCTCTCCATGCCTTGAGGGCCTCTAATCTAAAAAGAAAATATGTGTAGGAGAGGTATAAGAAATGGCTACAACAACAATCTACAAAAATAGAATCTGTCCTCAGAGACGACTAGTTCAATGAAACGAAAGATAAATTCTAACCTGGGAAATCAGCGGTGCAGCTTGACTATTAATACTACCAGAAGTAATACTTGATGAATGCTGCTTGCCAGTCCCCATATTAACCCTACCTTGAGACATCTTTACAAAAGAGTTTCTTTGACAAGAGGCATCACCCATTGCAGTCAATGAGGAATTAGGAGTATTCAGAGCCAAATTGTGTTTAGAACCAAGGCCATCAGCCTTGTTAAAAGATCCACTAGTATCAATAAATGAATCTACAATCCCATTAGCAACAGCATCAGGCCTTGGCTGGAAAACTACAGGCAGGTATGACGCCGATGTAGCAGGATCCTCATACGAGGGAAGGGCATAGAACTGTTGAGCTGGTATAATTGATCCATCAGCTCCTACCACAGCACCAGGAATATAAGGATTGTATGGATTAAAAGGTGACTGCCCATACCCATAATTGGGAGAATAATATACATAGGGTGTGTTCTCATTTGTCGCAACCTGCCAGAGAAGAACTAGATTTAATATCTTCAAACCAAATAAAGTATAAAAATCTGTCTTAAAAGAAAAATACTCACTGTGTAATGAATATCTTGACTGTCTACACCGGAAAACCTATGCTGGTCTTCCCAATCCATGGTTGGTTCATATCCTACAAAAACAAAGGAAATGTCATTCAAGCCAAGGTACCTAAAACCATTTATTATACTGCCAACTAACCCTGGAGTGAGTACTAAAGTATCATGCATGTAAACATAGATTATACAGCTTATACCTGTACAGATGTATCCATAGCTGGTGCCAGTAGGATAATACAAGCCCTGGTCAATTATATAGTCAGGTGCTCCCTCGTTGTACATGGATCCGTATGGTTCAAACTAAGCAGTAGGCTGTGGGTTTGACTCAGCACCTTGAATCTATGGACTTGTTCTAAAACACCAATTATAGCAAACAAGTGTGATGACAAAAAGAAAATCAGATATCAAACTTCAACTAGAAGACTTAGATTAAAAAAAATTCCATTTAAAGCTGCCGGAGGAATTGAAAATAAAGCACCAATTATTGCAACATGTAAATGTTACATGAGTAGCAAATATTGTGACCGACCTTAATGTGGCTTCAATTTCTTATACTTGGATTATAACTATAACATCCCTATGAAGCAAAAAATAATTTACTGCCAACCAACCACTACATAGCAGTGCCTAACAACCTTATTAAAGGTCAAGCGCAATGGAGAGATGATGAGTTCAGCTAGTGAGAGCTCAACACAAATACAATCCTAACTTTGCAATCACCCAAAACAAAATCTTACAGCGTAACCCCCTCCGCAGAATCCCTATAATTCATGAGCACATTTTCTTTACTGAACAAAATTTATAAAAAAAACAGTTCACAATCCAATCAATCTACAGCAAAGGAAACAAGGTCAACGCTCACAACTCCCCCTAACTAAACAGAGCTATCGACAAAAACACGATCCGCGCAGAAACATTCAGGCATGAAAATAAACAGGAATCAAAATTAAATTCAGAACACGTGAATAAACCTAAAAATCACAAGAGCGTGGAATCTTCAAACGAAGAACAATAGAAAATAGGGATAGGACGGAAGAGAAACGCACCGAAGGAAGGAGCAGATTTAATCCATGATAGATGAAGAAAGCAGTTGAAGGATCAAAGTAGAGAGCGGCGGAATTGAATTCCTAATTTCTGGTAACATGGGTATGAATTTCCCCAAAATTTATCTGCGTGAATTAATTGCAGTAGTCTCTAATATTCCCCCCTTTGCCCACTCGTTTAGAACCCTAGAGAGAGAAAATAAAAGGCGGTCGAGTGCGTAGAAATGAAAGCTTGATAGAGAGAGATAATTGGGTGGCAGAAGAGGAACGACGTCTTCACGCAGAGGAATCTTGTAGAATATATATACGCGTTTCAATTTCAATTTAGCTTCCCACCTTAGTAGCGAAGTAACATTCAATATTTCTTAATTATTTAATATAAGTCTATGGTTAATTTAGAACATTCCATGCCAAAATCCAAACTATAATGCAAAAATAAAATTCATCAATTCGACAGCTCAGCATATATAATTGATGGAGCGATGACTCTAGAAATCAAACTCAAATTATATTTGCACTACAATGATTAGAATTTAGTTGCCTAAACGCACGAATTAGTATCAAACTAATTGATAATAATTTTTACTTCATATACTATTAGTTGGCTAAAATTGATTATAAAACTATCTACCTTTAGATCGTTCTCCAGATTCAAAAAATTTGAGTTATTGGTGGTCAACGAGATTTGGGATCATGCAACGTTTTAAAATTACAAATCGTCATTTAACCAAAATTATAGCGTTAAAAAACAAAATTTAATGGGAGTATTAAACGCCTGATCAAGTAATAAGCTATAGCATTTCAATAAAAATATATCGAGATAGAATATTCCGAATATTATGCCAGTATAGGATAACTTATATATTGTACAAACTCAAAACTCCTCAACACGGCTTTAACACTGTTTCAATACAATATTAACACAATGTAAAATTTTAAGATTTTAATGTCAACACTGTTTCAATACAATATTAACACAATGTAAAATTTTAAGATTTTAATGTCAACACAGCATCAATAATTGACTACCGTTGAAATCATGTGATATTTTTATGTTGATGCTTTTTGAGATCTATTGACATTTTTTAATAGTTCAAATCATAGTTTTGAGTTTGTATAATATTAAGAGTTTTCATTCGATCATGTTTCCACCGGTACAATACAAATAATAAAAAAAAATAGCATATAGTATTACATTAAATAATCCTCAAAACAACACACACAAAACCAAGAAACAAAAATGAGCATTGCCATCATCAGCGTCTGTAAATTTTTTGAAGACCTCGACAGTTCTTACAAATAAATGCATGAAGTAAATAGATAGGCTGAAAATTCTAGGGGAGGTATATATATTATACCATAGAATATATCACCAGATTTAAAATATTAAAAAATAAAATGCTACAACGCGTTAATTCTCATATCATATCTCCCGCGTGAATGGTAAAGCACGAAATTGAGCCAAACCCCAAAATTTCTTCCATCCACAACTTCTTGGGATCAACTTCAAAGAGACTTGTTGAACTCACAATCGCCATATACCCACCTCTACAGCTCCGAATGCGGGTTGCTCGGCACGGTTGCCCCAGCGGGGAGGCTGAGATCACCAGCTGCAACGGCTGGAACTTGCTGCGATGCAACAGGAGCAATTGGCAGCGTTCCAATTCCAGCATCTGGTTCCATCTGATCAAACTTGGATTTCCTTGGCTTTCTCTCGTATCTCTCATAGCTTCGACTCCGGCTTCGGTTGTATCTTGGGCTGCGACTGCGGCTGCGGCTGCTCCTAGGACTACGGCTACGTGACCAGCTTCTGCTCCGGCTACGACTTCTGCTATAACTCCGGCTCCTGCCCCGGCTTCTGCTTCTGCTTCTGCTTCTGCTTCTACTTCTACTTCTACTTGAGCTCCGACTAACATCCCATGTTCGAACTCTATCAGGACTGCGGCTAAAACTCCTACCTTTACTTCTGTCTGAGTTGCCATCTCTTCTGTTGCTATCAAATCTTCCTCGCCCCCGCCCTCTAGCACCACGTCCTCGTCCATCAAAGTTATTGAGACGATCATGTCCACCACGGCCACCTCTGTCCCAACCACCCCGAGGACCTGAAGCACCGCCAAAGCTGTCATCCCTCCCACCACCACGACCACCAAAATTTCCATCCCTCATACCTATCCCTCCACGCCCTCCAAGGCCACTCTCTCTCATCCCTCCACGTCCTCCAAACCCACCATCTCTCATTCCACCCCATCCACCAAAACCACCATCCCTCATCCCTCCGCGTCCACCAAATCCACCATCTCTCATCCCGCCACGACCACCACGACCACCAGAATCCCAACGCCCACCACCACCATCAGAAGGCTCAAAACGATTCATCATGCCACGATCCTTGCCAAAACCAGGCCCACCTCGTAATGCTATGTCCCTTATTTCAGGAGGCACCGCTTGGTTGGCCCCCTCCAAAACTTTGACAAGATCAGGAGCATGTTTCCAGTCCTGCTCTGAGAAGAATGTAAAGGAGATTCCTGTAGCACCAGCTCTCCCCGTTCGTCCAATGCGATGAACATAGTCTTCAACACCAGTAGGGAAGTCATAATTGATCACAACCCTGTAGATATGAGAAAACCAACAATGCAGCTAAAAACACAGAGCTGGTGACAGAAAGCAAGAGGGCAGGTATTTAAATGTTTCAACAATCTAATTTAACCCAATGAAGTAAACCAAGTGCTACACTTCCAGGCATGAAAACCAATGCAGCACAAGTGTAGTTCCTGACCTTATATCTCTTATATCAAGCCCTCGCGCTGCAACATCAGTAGCAACAAGAATTGGAGACCGCCCATTCCGGAACTGATTCAAAACCCAATCTCTCTCTCCTTGAGATTTGTCTCCATGAATTGCAGCAGCACCAAAATTACGCCCAAGACTACGTGCAAGATGGTCACACAACTTTTTAGTGGAACAGAATATAATGATTTTGGAGCCAGGTTCTTGGGATCTAAGAATTTGCTCCAAGCGTCTCTGTTTGTCCATATCAGGAACTAGTTCAACATGCTGCAAAGAAGTGCATCTTTCATCAATGGAAAGAAAAAACTAGGAAGAAAAGGAAAACCATTTTCAGTCATAAAATACAAGTTATAAGACCCAGAGATAAGTAACATTGAGACACCATAAAATGAGCTTTGAGATCTGAAGAAACAGTTTAGGTCCACGATTATAACAAAAGTAACTGACTGGCAATGGGTAGAACCAACGCAGCCAATGTTGTGTTTCACAACTAATTTGGCCCTCAATTTTATAAGAAAGGATCCATAATGGTTTAAAACACATGAGAATTTGACCAAACAAATATATCAGTCAAAATCATGTATAGAACAAACAGCAAAATATAAATCCTAATAGTACGAACATTCCCAAAGACGTGGAATTTATCACTCAAAATTCAGATCCAATTACGATGGCCAATAAAAAAAAGTCAGAAAATACCTGTGTAATGGACTTATTTGCAGCAAGTTCGTCAACACTGCCAATATTAACCTGAACAGGATTCACAAGAAGGTCACTTGCTATTTTTCGAACTTCTTTTGGCCATGTTGCAGTGTACATGAGAGTTTGCCTCCTAGGTGGAATCTCATTGACAATCTTGCGAATTTGCGGCTCAAATCCCATGTCCAACATTCTATCAGCCTCATCCAGAACAAGGAGGGAGACCTGCCTAAAGTCAATCCTCTTCATTTCAAGGATATCATTGAGTCGGCCAGGAGTTGCCACAACAATATCTGCTCCCCGGTCTAGCTCTTTCAATTGTGCGCCTTTTGAAGCACCACCATACAAACACTGAAATGGAACAAGTCAGCCATCCATCCAACCATTTGAAATTGTGACTGAAGTATTATCGAAAAGAATAAAAGGACAGACTACCGTGCAAGATACTCTAGATGATCGGCCAAATTTAATTGCTTCATCCTGGATTTGAGTGGCAAGCTCCCGTGTTGGAGCCAAGACCAACACAGTTGGGCCATTCTGAGGGTTGTTACGTAGTTTCCTAAGGTGAAAGAATGCAGGGATCAAATATCCCAGTGTTTTCCCAGAACCTGTCTTTGCAATAGCAACTATGTCTCTGCTCTGTTCAGCAATAGGCCATGATTGTGCCTGAATCGGTGTAGGAGCAGCAAAACCAGCAGCATGCATCTGCAATGATACAAGTAGAAGACAAAGCTCAATACAATTGATAGCAAGATGCATGCAACTCCATACGTTATGGGCAGTTCAGCCTACACTAGTCATAAGATGTTGAAGAACAAGAAAAACAAATTGAGCACAACAAGGAAACAAAGTGAATGCTCAACAAAACTCAAAGGTATACAGTTGCTTACTGAAGCAACTTGAGGCAAAAAATGGATCAAATAAAAGAGAAGAAGCTGAGCGAATAAGCTACAAATCCCAGTCACATATAGTGTGAATTGGATGAAGCAGTAGTGCTATAGAAAGGCTCCTACAATCCATTTTGCAGCCTCAAAAAGTCAGAATAGTTGCTGCATAGATATGAGCATAGCACTGCAGCGTACGACATGTGCTCCTCCTCTGGAGCAGATATCGCACCTGCGATAAGTTAAAAATTATAAGCTAAAAATATGATTTTTGTGAATGAAACAAGAAAGGGAGAATTCTTTCATGGATATCATTAGAGTTAAACAAATGTAGATTCAACTACTTACTTCCTGCAGTAGCTCCGGTGGCAAACCAGCAGCCTCAAATGTCATAAATGGAGGAGGAACATTTTCGCCCTGAATATTTTAAATCAAGTATTGTCAGCTTACAAGTTCTGAGTAGAAAGGGTATATGAACATTCTAAAGATTGAAATATATATATATGTAATTATGTATAGATATTTATATAAAATAAGAACGAACATGAGGAACAAAAAAGAGAGAAAGCGAGGAAGAATGCACTAAGCACGACTATTTAAACAAAAATGGAGAATATTTTGACAAGATTACAATTAGTCACTCATACTGTTTCATGCATCATTTGACACACACAATTGAATTCGCTTTGTTAAAAAAAAAGAAGAATTAAATAATTCATAAGAATACAAACCGAGGCTGTCACTTCATGCTTTTGTCGGTAAATATCTGCAGCTGATAAATGAATAGAATCTGAAGGTCCCATCATAGCTACAGGAGGCCTCACAATAGCAGTGTTTGGAAATTGATGGCCACCTGGGGAATGACCAAAGCCACCAGGCAAAGGTGGGCCCCGGACATTCAATCTCCCTGGAAGATTTGGTGCAACATTTGGAGAAGGGAAATCTCCAATTCTAGGGTCCTGATAAAAGTAAGAATCATTGAATCAGTCACCCAGCATCATCAAGCTGCTTCTGCTTGGTGCTTTTGCAATTATATACATATAAAGCATGCTTCCCATGCATATTCATGTCAAACTATGATGATTACTCGTTGAAAATATCACCATGCTGCTTCTGACAAGTACACGTTCTTGTATCTAAAGTAATTTACCTGCTGGTTTCTTGACAGGGGTAATGGCGGTTGATTAGGTAGAACATTGAGATCTTTGGGGGTGTTGTAAAGATACGGATTCTTAGGCCTTCCGAATTGGTTTTCTTCATAAGGTATATTAGACCCAACAGGCAGCTGGTTCTGCTGCTGGCCATGCATTGGACCTGAGCCAATATGATTTTGAAACCCAGAAACATGTTGTGGGTGTGCCAACTCTGTCCCTGTCTGCTGCAAATGCACTGATGGGTTGTTTGGTTGCACGTTAACAAGTGATCCACCATACTGTGTATTTTGGTTTGCTTGCATGCTCATCTTCTGAGGCAAGTTCTGAGCTGGTGAAAACCCAGCCTGGTTTACTTGCGGATTCTCAACATCATCTCTAGGAGGAATTCCAGCTTTCTGCTCTCGGAGATGAGGAAATTGTTGCCCCTGCATAAATTGCTGGTGTGCTGGAGAAAACCCAGGCTGTCTTCCCTGCTGAGAATCAGTATCATCTCTCTGGCCAGGTTCAATCTTTTGGTCTTGTCTCTGTGGCAACTGTTGCCCCTGAATTAGATGCTGAGAATGTTCCGAGGAACTTGGTGGCCCTTGTGAGGGCATCTTCTGTTGATGCATTGTATATTGTGGATGCTGATTTGTGAACTGGAAACCATGTGGAGGTCCCATCTGTGCACCAGGGTACATTTGTCCCTGCTGAGCATGCGTCATTGGCTGCATATAAGGATAAGGAGCTTGATGCCCCTGTTGCATTGACATTGGGTGCATTGACTGCGGATGCCCATGTTGCCCTGACTGCATAGGCATTTGCCCCATCTGAGATGGCAGTTGGTGACCAGATTGTTGCGGCATTTGAGGTCTGACTTGTTCTGGAGCTAATTGGCCATGTTGCATTCCAGGCCCCAAATGAGACCCCTGCAGCTGCCCAGGGGGTGTCTGTGATGCCACCTGTGGCTGCAAAGACGAGCTCGAGATCTGCCCATGTGAAGGTTGTGCCTGTATACTCTGCTGACTTTGAGGGGTTTGAACATTCACCGGCTGCAACGCTCTAGCACCTGGGATAGGATTCATCTTAGGAGGTGGCCCAAGTGGTAAAGGAGGTGGCAGAGCCGTGGGTTTTTCGTACTGAGTAACATTTGTCTCAGGATTCCAGTAATATAAAAGACCCGTACTTCCATCAATCAACCCTTTCCAAGGTTCAGGTAAAGTTGGATCATCCGGAGCATATCTGGGCCCAAGTGTACTAGGCGATGCCTCGGCAGTGGCCATTCTAGTTCAACTAACTACAGCATATAAGGATCCCAACATCAAAACTAACACCATGACCACAATTATAACAAATAACAATTCATTGTCAATAACATAGTTCCAGAAATGATACGTGAAAATTGAGCATTCGATGAGAGCAAAAGATTAAATGCCTCATAATAAAAAAAATTGTAAAACAAACTTCTTGTCCAGAGCAAAGGTATAAGGATTACAAAACAGAAACTCTCCTCCTACCAGCTGATATATATAACAAAGAATCTTCATCCTACCCACATAATTAGACAACAAAGAATCGCAATAAATTCCAAACTCATGCCAATAAACCAATCTCCGACAACAGCAACCAATTAAAAGAATAATTTTAGTAAATCGCTAATTAACCCATTTATAACCCAAGAACTTAAACAGCTCGCTGATAAAAGGAATATAACTAATTATATACAACCTATTCTCATCGAATATTTACCCATCTCGTCAACCGTCTAATCCCTAAACAAAATGTAATCGGGCACAAGAGAACAACCATCAATGAATTTAATTGGGAAAAAACACTCACCTCCAGGGAGAGAGCCCCGAGCTGGTAGAACAATCTGTTGGATTCCGCCCCCTCGAAATCGAACAGAAACTGTTGAGTCCCGTTGCTGCGGAGAGAGGAGAGCTATTGTTGTATGAAGATCAATAAGGCTTATTTTTGATACAGATGGTTGGGTTAGGGTTCAGAGCGGGAATTAATCACCTACGACGCTCTCCATGTGAAACCGCCTCTCCTCCTTTGTTAGCCAATGAATATTAGGAGTAAGATAATTTTTTAGTATTGTTTAACTTTTACAATTTTAATAGTTACCCATTTAGAGTTTAGTTTAGGACCAATTTACATTGTTGGACAGGTTGTCATGGATTGGTATACTTATATTGGGTTTTTGTAAAGATTAAAATGCTTTAATTTATATGGTTTGATGATTTATTATCGTGTAACCAAAACACAATTACCAAATTTCATAATTCCAAAATTAACTTTTATAATAATACTTTTTTTTCAATTAGCCTACGTCTCTTTGCAGATTATGCGGTCATCGTCTTAAATACTCTCGGATATAATATTATTTTTTAGTTTGTGATCGTATCATATGCCATTCCTAGCGCGTTCGTTTCTATGCAACTATCCATGCGTGTTCCATAAATTAATGGGAAATTGGTCTCTAAAACCATGAACTTTGTCCAAAATTTGGTATTTCCCATGAACTTTGAAATTGGTATATAATATCACGAACTTTGCATTTTGTTTGGTATTTCCCATATCATGTTTATTACTATATTTGACTAACTTACGAAGCTTTTATCATACTTGACACAATTAAATCAATGTGGTTTTCAACGTGACTTTTTATGCTACATGTTATGAACTTAAAAAATGGTTTCAAATATTATAAAACATATCACGGTTGCCTATGTTAAATAAGATTTTGATGAAAATATCTTATTTGAGTGAATTTGGGAAATACCAAACAAAATACAAAGTTCGTGATATTATATACCAATTTCAAACTTCATGGGAAATACCAAATTTTGGGCAAAGTTCATGGTTTTAGAGACCAATTTCCCTAAATTAATTATTAATTTTTGTAGCAAGTTAAAAAAGATTTCAAATTTCATAAAAGCTATGTTTGATAGTTATGTTTTGCAAGGATAAAGAGAATTATCTTATCTCTATTTGTTGTTTGTTTGCTGATTAATTTCACAATACGTCTGTCAGCGGCGAAGTCAGAATTTTAACAGTGGGGGTTCAAACTACCATTAAAATTTGTTGAGTGTATTCACTGCTAACGACAGGGAAACGCGAGCAATAAAGAAAGCCATGCGTTAGAAATGAATGATGAGAAAATTAATTAGTGAATAGATTTTTTGGAGCATAGCATTTTACTAATAATATGATAATTTTACACATTTATTTGACTAAAGATTTATTCTCTATTCCAGATTTTTTTTAGTAAAGGACATCGAATTAAAAAATTTATCATATAATATTTTAAAATACTTATAAAATCAAAGAATTACAATCTATTTTCAAGTTATAAAAATCATTTTTCATGATTACAATTTAAAATGTTTATAAAAAATTATTAGTGAAAAAATCAATAAAAGTTACTAATGTGAGAAAATTCATAAAATAAATGAATATGAGAAAATCAAAAAAATTAATGTCAGAAAAAAAAGTAAATGAACTACAACTATAAAATCAATTTACTAATAATATGAATATAATAAAACGTAAATGAATGCAAAATAGAAGGATCAAATACATAAATCAATATGTTTAATGCTTCAGCAGGGAATCAAACTTGGCACCTAGCGAACTATAAGCTGACAATCGAATTTATAGGAAATATCCAAATGACTAAGGGGCCCAAGGGCCCACTGGCCCCACTGTGGCTCCGCCCCTGTGACCCGTGTTAGCACCTCAATTTCTTTTTTAATCATGCTATGTTATTTTAACCATCAAATTGGTAAATTAATTTATCCATCTTGAAATTTCAACCATGTTAATGATATGAAATTATTGTTATACCCCTAACCTTGGGTGCACTAGCTCTATCATCCCTTCTTCCCTTCGTCATCTCTAGCTGGAAATAGTCTGCTGAATTCCGCCCCCTCAAAAATGACACTCACCTCTAGGGAGAGAGCTCCGAGCTGGCAGAACAGTCTGTTGGATTCCGCCCCCTCGAAATTGAACTGTTGAGTCTCGTTGTTGCAGAGAGAAGAGAGTTATAGTTGTATGGATCAAGGAGCTGGATGAATAAAGCTTATTTTTTATGCACATGGCTAGGTTAGGGTTTAGAGCGGGAAGTAATCACTGTAACACTCTTGTGAAACCGCATGTCCTCCTTTGTTAGCCAAATAAGTATTAAGATAATGTGAAATATTTTATTCTTCCTTTTTTATAGCTTTAACCAAGTATTACATCATTTTGTAGATGCCACTCTTACTTTCTCTCTTTTTAATAGCTTTAACCAAGTATACATCATTTTATAGAGGTCACTCTTACTTTATTCCTTTTAAAGTTTTACTTTTACTTAGAGCAAAGCTCAGCAATCATCTACTCCGAGTAGCATGCTTTTGGGTCAAGTTAATTCAATAAATTTACTTAAGATCTGTAAATTCACATTTTGGGAAAGGGGCCCCCCAAATTTCCCCAACATAGGTGATTTTTCGGGTATCGGGCCTCCCCCCCTCGGGGGCCAAGAATAATTAAAGTCAAAACTTAGCCTCTTCCCTCCCCGGGGTTACAACACTCGATTCTTTCAAAAGAATGGGCGAAGATAAAATATCTTAAGTGTTACAACTAATTTCAATAAGTTTTTGTTTTCCCTTGAACCAAGCCCTGGGATCCCCAATCATATAGTTGGGTTACCACTATAATCATCTTTAAAAATGGGGTTTTTCGGCCCCATTCCTTGTGAATTTATGCATTTGATCAGGGTTTTTAAACTTTTCGTTAACGAGATCCATTGGGGTTATTTTTTGACCTTACTAGTCGAAGCCCGAAAACGCCATTGTGACCCGCCCCCCACGGTATTATGTCGCCGGAATGTGTGAGACTTACCATTGTATAAGCCACTATGGCTCCCCCCCTTAGCCGTTTGGTACCCAGGGTTTACCCTCTTGCCCCGGCCTTCAACATGGAATATCTTCTGAAATTTTCCCTCCCACTCGGGGCCCCCTAACTTTGTCAAAAGCGATAAACTCGAATTCCATGGTGGATCAAGCATACGTGTCTTTTCGTTGATTTCCCCCAAAACGGCTCCCCCCCATGATGAACACTACCCCCCTGGTCGAGAATGAGTCTTTTAAAATCGGGAAGATCGATTTGCATCACGGAGTACCCTTGATTGGGGATATCTTGTGTTTTCCCTTTAAAAAGTTAAAGTATACTTCATGTATCTTAAAACCCCTTGGGGCTTTCAATTTTTCCTTGCGGGGGGTTTTTCCTTTCGGCCGTTTATTAAAGTACCAAAAGTCGGTGGGTTGAATTTATGATAAACATTAAACCCCAATATGATCCTTCGTATTCTTCTTGAGCTACATTTTCCCCCGTGTCTTTTCGAATGCACATTGGGTTCCAATGGATCTTGTGGCTCACAATTAAAAAGTGAAATTTCCCTTAAGCCTTTCTCAATGTAATGAATTTTTCCCAAAGCTATTCCGGGGAATTTTTTAATCTTGATTAAGAGAACCCTGGCAAAAACCCTTATCTTTCATGTCAAATTTTTCTCTTCAACATTTTTTTGGTCTCGTTGATAATGACACTATTGTTCCCCATAATCAACATATTATCCACATAAAGACACCCCCAAATAAAAACTCATTATTTGTTTTCCCTTAAAGTAAACCACTTAAAACCCTTTTGTTGATAGTAAACCCCGTTGGGCTTGGCTTGAACTTAAGTGTCATTGAAAAAGGGCTTTTTTAAATCCATATAGGGGCCTCACTAGCTTGCTATCTTCCTTTCCCCGGTTTTACAAACCCTTGATTGCTCCATATAAATTTCTTCCTCTAATTCACCCATTCAAAAATGCGGTTTTCACTTCATTTGGTGAATTTAAAGATTTTTGGAAAAACATTCAAGGCACCCGAATAGAAGTGATTGAAACGGGTGACGATTGAGGAGAATATGGAGTCGTGGTTTGGTGAATTATACCACTTGCATGACATAATTCTGCAAACGGTGCCACAGATTCACCACCTCTATCACTTCGAACACACTTCATTCGACAATTAAGTTGATTTTCGGCTTCATTTTTTAAGTATTTAAACGCTTCAATTGCCTCATCTTTACCTCTTAATAAGTAAAGGTAACAATACCTTGTGCAATCATCTATAAATGTGATGAAATACTTTTTACCACCTCTTGTTTGCACAAATTTCAAATCACATACGTCTGTGTGGATCAACTCAAGAGGTTTTGTGCTCCGCTCTACCGAATGGAACGGCAGCTTAGCCATTTTGTCTTCAACACACACTTCACATCTTTCTTGTGAGTTAAACTTATCAACTTTTAGTAAATTAAGATTTACTAATCTTTTTATAGCATTTAGATTTACATGTCCCAATCTATTATGCCATAAATCAGAGCTCTCAAGCAAATAAGAGGATGTGTCATCTTCCTTATTGCATATTCCTTTTCCACGGTGAATGACCGTAACATTTAGCTCAAAAAGCCCATTCACTAGGTGGCCTTCACCTATGAATTTTCCATTCTTGGTCAATATAACCTTTTCACACTCAAATTATAGTGAAAATCCATGATTTACTAGAAGTGAGTCTGACACTAAATTTTTTCGGATGTCTGGGACATGCAGCACATCCTTGAGGGTAAGAACCTTTCCAGATCCTAGTTTTAGGAACACATTACCCACACAACTACCTCAGAAGAGGTTTGGTTTCCCATGCGTACTTTTCTACCTCCAACAGATTTGTAAATAGAAAAAACGCTTCTCTCGGAGTACACATGACATGAGGCACCCGTATCAACAAACCATTCATTTGGATTATTACCATGGTCCACGTCGGAGACCATTGCGACCACCTCGTGATCTTTGTTGTTTATAACAACACGTTCAAATAATTTGCACAATATTGTCTCCATCAATAAGTACACAATTATATTGAACCATATGTGCATTGGTATATTCAACACCACATGCATCCCAATTATTACTACCAAGTCAAAATTGGTCTTGCTTGTCAAATGACAAACGATAAACACAATTCTCAAGAGAATAGCTCTCAAGGAATTAACCACTTCATTGCACATCGACATTGCGACTGTTCGTTTCTTCATTCCAGCTTTGGAGCTCATGTTTCCTCCAACTTCGATTGGTATAACCCTGTCTTAGAAGAGTACATTAATTTGTCTTGCGATTGTTAGAAATAAAGGGATAAAATTCCCAAGCCGTTACAGGCGGTACTCTAACTATTACAATCGAAGGAAGATAATAACAATAAGTAGAATGAAAATTACAACGGAAATAATAAAACAAACCGAATTATAAGTTGAGTCGAGGGAAACCCTCTTTCCGCAAGACAAATTACGCCCCGGCTAGTGCTCACGGAATGGCGTATTGCCCCCAAAGATAAAACGACTTCCTCCTAGCATGTAGAAGCACCTCAAACCCGCTAGGCACCGACGAACTTGATGGAGTTCCGAGAATCGAGCTATGCAATGCTACTATGATGTAGAGAACTAGAGAGGAGAGAGAATGCTTTTTGTTGGTGTGTTTCTCATCTCTCAAACCCACCTATTTATAGGATAGGAGAGACAACTTCAAAAGTCTTGGCATTAAGGGTCACCCTAAACCAATTGGAGGTTACATAACATGAAAAGCCAAAGGACTTAAAGGTGAAAAGCTTGAAACCTTTTCAAATGTTACACGTTTTCAACAGAGTATAAATCATCAACTCATGCTCTAAAAGCGATGCCTCGATACCTAAACAGGACACGATGTGTAGTGCAACCTTTGACAATGTCCTACAAACCATGATAGAAAATCGAGGACAATAACTTTTATAGAATGAACAACAACTCAAAAAAAAGTTTTGCTTATTTTACAAAAATGGTGAATTGTTTGCATTTTACTCCCCATGTATATAAGGTTTTAAACACAAAATTGGTGTTTCACAGGATTAATTTTATCCAAATATATTAAAACATAAATATATTTTAATATACCAAAGAAGTGGTTAAGTTATTTACCTTACTTATTAAGCATACAATACATCCAACGATGTTAATTTACAAGAAATATTTTCATTTTTTTTTCTAAAACACCTTTTTTTACCATGATTATATTATGAATTTGAAAGTAGAGCTAAATATGAATCTAATTGAAATTTATTCTATTTTTGAAGGTTTAAATGAAAAATATAATCCAAAATAAAATGAATATATATCATACTGTATGAAAAGAAAGAGCAAGATTTTCGTTTAATTATTCTCTCATGTAGTGTATTAAGTTTTGAGCACAACACCTTATCCTATCAAATATTGTGGGTATGTTTTATTTTTAAGTTAATATTGTTATTTTAATTTATATTAATTTCTTTTTTTCTATTTAATACTCCTATTATCATTCTATTTTCTATAACATTTTTTGTTATTTAAATCATTTTAGTTTAAGAGTGATTTATGGTAGCATCTATAAGTTAAAAACAATGTATTTGGAATAGTTTATGATATCATACTAAAAAATGTGTCAAATCTTAACCGGAATGAAGAGAGTATTAGAATATTACTAGAACATGAATCCCTAATGGTTCCCACACGGCCACACCCCTTTTGGGTGAATCCCCAAACCCCATATATACTAATAGAAACCCCTTTTGGGTGAATCCCCAAACCCCATATATACTAATATTTCTATAATGATTGTTTGGTCACGGTGTAGTCAGTCTCTTTGATAAATGATGACTTATTGGAAAAAAAAATTGATACTATGTTTTATTTTATTTTTTAAATTGTCTATTACATTAAATATATGCTACCTTTAGAAATAATTTTATTGTTTTGGCGTGTTATTAATCACCTATCACACGACGCACACACTCAGATCACAAATCATGAATCCACCTTTGTTTTTTTTAATCTTTTCAATATAAACTTTTTCTAGATGTGATATACCAACATATATGATATCAATATACATTAATTTGAAACTTGATATGAGAAGTGTAAGGGTACATAGAGTATTAGTCAAGATGAAACTTAAATAAATGACATTTAGCACATCAAATGTACCATTCAACTAGTTATAAAGAGGAGCTTCATGTTATTACATAGTTACGCAAGAAATTCATACGACCCCATCACACTATATGGGAGACTATTCCCAGAGGGATGAATCAAAACATCTTCTCTCTCGATATATAACTATACATATATTTGTATCATATTCTTTAGCTAAGTTGATATAAATATTAGCAACCATACAAAGAATTTTCAGCTAGTGTTTGAGGCATCCCATCGAGCAAACAATCGATTGGAGGTATGGTTAGTGTTTCTTGTACACCATACGCATTCCAACAAAAGGGATCGTCCACCAAAACGCCCTCGTGGGGAAGGAGCTCGACCTCGGACATCGTGATGTTCGTGCACGCAATGCTGTCGCTGCATGCAAAGTGTATCGGCGGGCTCCTAACGTCGTAGGTTCCCTTTATGTTCCTGTATGTCACGTCTGTCAAGTATACGGCCGATGTCTCGTTCCTGCACTCCTTGGTTAGACAATAGTACTGATCGATGAGCACGCAGTTTCTCACGTTCTCCATTTGGATGTTCTCAAAGAAAATGTTGGAGACGGACCCCGTCCCGCCCTGCCATGTCTTGATCCTCAACCCATTGTCGGAGTCCCTTATGAATGCGTTTCGAACTGTTATGTTCGATACGCATGCGCGAGAATTGTGCACACCCAAGCTCCCTATGCTGCATTTTTCGGATCAATTTTCATTAGTATAACTCATTTACTTTCAATTAGACGGATTTTTAAATTGACAAGCAAAACTACAATTTAGTCAAATTTTCAACTTAATATATTAAGTACTTATTATATTTCCACCGATCACATCCTTACATTACATATGCATTTAAAAGAAAGCAGATTCTAGAGGATTATGTCCCTTTGGGAGCGTGACAATATGTGAGAATCATACAACGCACATAAAATGACAAAAGGAAACATAGGTGCTAGTAAAGTCAGCAAATTTGTGTCCAAAAACTAAGGATTCATACTCATTTAAATGAATAAAAAAATAAATAACACTATATTATTATCATAAAAACAGCACAAACCTGATTCCGTGACTGGGCCCACATGTGACGGCTTCGATATCAACGTCCGAACAACCCGGCCCGATTGAGATGCAATCATCCCCTGCACATAGAATTATAAATAAATAAAAAATTAAAAAATGAAAAATGCACCCATTTCAGATCGAGTTGTAGTTATATTTACCGTTAGCGATCACGGAGTTGTATATGCCTACGGCTTTCGTGTTCTCGATATGAATTCCATCGGTGTTGGGGCTCAACTTGGGCGAAGATATCGACAATTTATCGATCAACACGCCCTCGCACCCGTCGAACTTCATGTGGAATTTAGGACTATTTCGGATGCGCAAACCGGTCACTACCAAGTTGGAGCTCATGAAGAAACGAATTAGCTGCAAAATAATTATAATTAAAAGTTATTAGAAAACTAAATTTAGAAAGCATTAAACAGAAAAGATGTAAATGTACACCCACCGCAGGGCTGTCACATGGTCCAGGCAATGTCGATCCATTAGGGCCCTGATAATTGCAAAGAAACAAAATTTCAACTTTGTTATAATTAAGTTATACTACTAATACAAGTAAAAACAAATTAATTAGAGAAAAAAGTTAAAGAAAGCAATGGACTTTTATAAGATTGTGAAGATAGGGATTGGACAAGTTGAACGTGCGATGTCGATATCGTAAGTTACGAGATGAAATATAGTGTCCCATAATTTATTTTTGCCATCATACTATTTTACTATTGTATTTATTATTCTACTATAAATGAATCTCATTTAGTAGAAATTTAAATCAAACATGTAAAAATTGAAAATTTATTTAAAAAATAAAAATAAATAAAGACTTAAACTTGTACACTCTTTACCTTATGAGGCTTACAGGGAAGATCCCACCATTTCTGGCCATTGCCTTCTATGGTTCCAGTTCCGGTCAGTGTCATATCGTCGAGACGATAGAACACCAACCACTGCTGGTGGCTGTCTTTTTCTGGCCAGCACTCCGGCCCATCCGGCGGCATCACCACCCCATCAATCTTCATTTAAAAAAAAATTAAGGTATCAGGTTCGAGTCCACCTAATTATTTATCAAAAAAAGAAAGAAAATAAATAAAAGCCAGTCTTACTTGGAAAACAAGTCCGGGCTGGCAAGGCCCGGAAAAGATAGTGGAAGTGATCATGAACTCGAGGCTCGAGGGTGCGAGAACGACAGCGTTCTCCACCTGGCAGGCCGCCTTCCAGGCGGCCCTGAAGGCGGCCGTGTCATCCGTGGAGCCATCCCCGCAGGCCCCAAACTCGGTCACGTCGAAAATGCAGGTCGTGTTCGTGTCTGTGTTGGGTTGGGTCGGGCCGTAGCTCGGGTCGGACGGGATGGAGGGCGGGTAGGCAGGGGTGGGGGCAAGGGCAGGGGCAGGGGCAGGGGCAGGGGCAGGGGAGAGTTTTCTTGAATGCTTATGCTTTTTGGGTGAGTGGTGATGCATTTTACCATTTGTGAAATTAGCTACATTTTGAATTGCAATGATCAATAGAAACAATATATGCAGAGGCTTCATTGGAGCAAGAATTGGAAGAGGGAATTTTTAAGACAGATGGCGAAAGTGAGGAATTAGTTGTGTTGGAATTTAGAGAGGGAGGGAGAGAAGTTGACAGTTGAGAGTGAAAATGTGAGGAGGTGAGTGGAATTTATATTACTACAAAGTTTTCACGTGACAAAAGGTTCTAATGCAAGAAATGGACACGTGGCGGTAATGTGTTGATTCTCACATCATTTTCCTGCAGCCATTCAAACTTTTTAATGGAGGAAAATTGTTTTGGTGCATTATCAGCCTGCTCCGATTTTGTTGCTTTTTGGAATTTCAATCTCAATATATCTATACTGATTTTGCATTTGACGGTTTCTTCATGTTTGTACTCTCTCTCTCTCTCTCTCTCAATATGCACTTTTGTTCATGTGAGAATAGCTTGTGGTTTCTTGATAATTGTGTAGTAACCAAGCTCTGTGTCTGAGCTTTTTTTAATCAAATTCACATTATATATATCAAGATATAGAAAAAAAAATACATGTAGTTATTGACCCTTTTCTGCGGTGGCACCTTATTATTGGCCATGATCCTTTTGATATTATCTACTACTACAATACTTAATTTGATTATGATTTCATTCACATCATAAAGTGTTACTTACTTACTCATCAATTTTGTAGAAGGCGACACGTGTGCATGAGAAAACATAGGGAATAAAATGGCAAACAAGGAAAAGAGAAGCAAATGTAATGCGAGGGTGTAAAAGCGAAAACAATGTGTAGTCTCGTGACTCTTTATTGTTGTGTAGCTATTTGTGGTGGCCATGGATTTCACACACTATGTTCACGGGCTATCAATTTGTGACCCCAAATTAAATCTCATTTTATTACTTGTATATAGACATTAATTACCAGCTAGAACTTACTAGAATTTATTATATTCTATTTTATATACTCATTACCAACTACTAGCTCCGTTCGCAATATTTAAGTTAAAAAATTGTAGGAAATGATAAAAAAAAATGAGTGTAATGTGGATCATTTTTTATATTATACTATTAAGTTAAAATTATGAGTGTAACAATTTAGTAAAATTTGTACTCTCTCCGTCTCAAGATAAGCACTCGCTTTTTTTTTGCCCTCATTGTGAAAAAAAATGATATAAAATGGTTAGAGTGGAGAGAGAGTAAAGTAAAAGAGAAAATTATATAGAGGAGAGTCTTCTCTACATAGTTCGTACTCTTACTTTACTTTTTTCCAGTTCAACTATTTTATAGTATTATTTTTTTAAAATGAGTGCGAAAAAGAAGCGAGTCACTTATATTGGGACGGATGAAGTAATTTATTTGTTCAAATTAAAATAGTAAATGGACCTTTTATTATGGTCGTAACGAATTAATAAAATGAAAACTTGAAAAGAGGGAATAATACCAATTACTACTAAAATAAGTATATAGTATAGGTATACCTACATAATTAGATTATAGACTACTACTATTATTATATATAAAATTAAGAGTACCTACCGAGCTCGAGTTTATTAGTATTTGGAAACATGGATTAAACTATACAAGTTGTAATATTAAAAGAGCCACACATATGATACCGACTAGTCTTTGACATGGGACACCTTGTCACTGTTATAATCAGTATATGTTTCCTGGATCTTATGAGATAGTCAATAATAAATCATTACAAAGTATATACTTAAATTTGATTTAAATTTTACACTAACGTTAGTGAATTGAATTATTTTGATTGGGGATTTTTGGTGTGATAGATAAGCATAGTAGTCACGTGTGAGCATTCACTAGAAATGTGATTGCAGGAGCACAAACTCAGCTACAGCACTGCATGTATGTTTTTTTTGCAGCTTTGTATATTTCCATTGTTCACGAGTATATACACCATCACCAATATATAATGATGAGTAGATGATGAATAATAGTTTGGGATAAATGCTACAATAAAGGGGGAAAACCACACTAATTAAACAAAAATAAATTTTGTTGTGAGTTTGGTGTACAATATAAATATGTAATTTATATTTAATTTCTTATAGACAAATATAGCTACATAAACAGTATATCAAGCTACTAATTAATGTAGTGGAGTTCTAATTTTTATTTATTTATGCAGTGTTCTTTTATTCAATCTAGCTTATTTTAGCCTAATTTTTTTCTTGTTATCAGCAATTTCAGCCCCTTCTCATCCTCAAATTCCAGCATTTCGGCAGTGGATTGGATTGATAATGATTCAAGCTAGATAATTTTCGACAATTTTCGACAATATTAGAATAAGAAAACAAGAAAAATTTAAGTTTTGATAGAGACTGTTAGGCCATCCCTTTTCCTTGTCTTGCCATGGCTGGGATCGATGTTATGCCATGGCTGGGATCTGAACATCGATGTTATAGTTGATAGGATGTGGTGTAACACATTATTTATTGTTTGATAGATGTATTAATATTTACAATTATGATTTTCAAGTGGTATATAGAATCACACAAATATATTATGATATTTTCAGAGTTTTATTTTATAAAGACCTACTACGTCATAAATGTTATACACTTTTATCATATAGTACTATATCAATCGAGATATGTGAGTCATGTGACCATAAAGTGAGAATTAATTGTGAAATTGCGAAAGGATTAATTGGAACTGTCTATTAATAGCTAATCCGTATTTAATTAGTGGAGTTGGTATCACTTGTCAGTTACAGATTTGCTTACTGAATTCGAAAATATTCTGCTAACTGAGTTCGAAAATAATTTTTCGGATTTGATTTTCAGCCTTTAACTTTTAAAAAGAGTATTTTATTTCCAGCAAACACTCCGGCTATATATTTCGAATACTACCTACTTTTGATTCTGATTGCCTTTTTATAATCTACAAATTTAGTATTTCGAACACAAACTACGTGCTACTTGTGTGTGTACATGGTTAGGTTTATGTTTACTTATTTTGTACTACTATACTACATATTTTGTTCCATTATAATTAAGGTATTTTTTAGAATAAAAAGAATGAAGTATGAAATATAATAAAATATATGGATTAAAAAAATAAAGTAGGATAGATTATTGGTAGTGGGAGTGGATGACACAAATTTATATGCAAATTGATAAAATTTGATAGAGATATAGAGAAAAAAAAAATGACTGATAATATTGTTAGTGAAAAATAAGATTCAAATTATTAGAGATAAAAATTTATCATAAAATCACTATTTTTTATGGACCATCAAAAATGAAAAACAAGACTGTTGGTGGTGGATGTAAATAACTTTTTTTTATCGTACTACTTATCTGTGTTAATAGTTTGGTTTATGTTTACTTTTGTGCTAGTTGATCATTTGTGGAAACAATGCACAAATTTTGAGCCTTGAATTTTAAGTATTTTTTATGTTTATCGTGATATGTTTTATGAAATTGAGATATATTTAAATGAGTTTCAATTTATATTTGAATTTTATTATTGCAAGTTTAGTGTATTTAATTTTAAAAGTAGTGTATTTTTTTTAATATAAAGTGTATTTAATACATAAATATATTAATAAAAAAAAATTGTATAATTATTTAAGTTACATAAATTATTGATAAAATATTATGGGACTAATATGTAAGTTAAGTAAATATGTAGGTATAATTGAAAAGGTATAAAAAAGAATAAAAATATGGAATATTCTTTTAGGTTTGAGTTTGGAGTAAATGATTGGAGTTTGGTGTGACCCAAACTCAAAAATGAGTTTGAGTTTGGTGTAAATGGTTGGAGATGGCATAAATAGTTAGGTTTATGTTTACTTGTTTAGTTAGTACTCTATAGTACTAAAGCGCTCACTATCATTTATTTTAATTAGAGTGGACGATATAATTTTTTATGTATAATTAATAAAGTATGCGAAAGATAAAATAAATTGAAATTAATGTTAGTGGAGAATAAGATACACAATATTAGAGGTATAAGCTTGCCATTAATCGAGCATGATTAATCTGATTTCGTCGAAGGCAGGTTCGAAACATCCGTAGTAAAAAAAAATCTAAATCACTTAAGTATACTATTTTTGAAAAAACTTCTTATAATATATCATATTAATATTTTTTAGTATGCACCACCAACATCAATTATTTATTCAACGTAACATCTTTTTTGGTTTGACCACATGTGTACGAACTCGTCTTTGGCGGAATCCGACTAATCCTGCTCAATTACTTTCATTTTTAGAAATCTCTAATATTGTAAAAAGTTTGATTTATATACAATTTGATGGATTGTAATTTGACGGCGAAATATAGAGCCAACTCGTTGGAACTCTATTTGGATTATAATTTAATTGAGATGAATTATTTTTGATTTGTTAATAGTAATATTATGTACATGTTCCTAATTTGTACAAATTTCCCTTAAAAAATCTTCATATTTGATTAAAGTTTGATTAAAGTCTCAGTTGTTGGGAACACTCACATCCATAAAAGGAAATAATATTGCAAGCTAACTCAATGTACTGCCACCAAATAATACCAAACTATTGGTAATTATTTTCTAAAAAACATTGAAAGTTGGTGGCGTGATATAAAATAAATGTTACTATTTGTTTGCACATACATACAAGTAAACACATTCAAGGAGTGAATGTTGGCTGACAAATCTCCTGCTTATTTGATTCACACGAGCAACACCAAAACAATCAGTTTCTAATTTGTCCTTCAATAGTAATAATGAAATAAATTAGGAATACCTAATCCAATTTGAAAAGTCACTCTATCATGGGTTTTTGATAATTGAGATTTTGATGATTGAGATTTGTCGCATAGTAAAATTCAATCCATCCCCAAAAGGCCCATATGGCCATATGCCACAAGCTTTAGCAGAAAAGGCCCATTCATAACAAACACACTTTTAAGCACAAACACAAACACAGACAAGTCTACATAATTTTTTAATTAAATTATAAATTATTGATTTGTTAAAAAAATATCGTACATCCATTTTTCACCCTGACAGCTTGCCGGATGCTACCGTAAAAATTTGACTAAATGACATAAATACACTTTTTTTGGGTAAGAAAAGCGATCGGAGCCTGATTACAAACTAACAAACGTAAGAAACATCTAATCTATCATGCATCAACTAAATACTAAGACTCAAGGGAGGAAACTCTAAAACATGGACACTTTTATAAAAGTTGTATGCGTAATGTGACAGAAAATCAGCAACGAAATGTCCTTCCTTGTGCACGTGACGGAGCAGAGTCAAACTCATATAACAAACTTTGCACCTTCCGTACTATAGATCTGCAATTGATGGTCACTTCAAAGTTATCCATAATCATGGCACACCAGTGAAACTATCACTCTCTACCTCCAACTTTCGAATATCCATATTCTTTGCCAACTGTAGCCTATGAAATAAGCACCAAATTTCGACTATCAAAATAGGTCACACTCTAATATTATTAGCAACAAAACCATACCTCCAAGCTCCTGTAGAATCACGGATGAGACCACCACTAAAAGCATGTCTTGATCGTCCCTTTAGCGATGCGTTAGTATTGAGCTTAAGAGTATCCGGCAAAGGGGCCGCCAACTAACAAAAGTACACTTTTAAAACACAACAAATGAATCTAAAATTTTGACACAAACTTACAAAGTCGATAGTTCGTTTAATCAACTATAAATTAGCACTCCATATTTTAAGATTTACAGAAATACTACCAAAAAAAAGAACAATAGTAAAAAAATAACGCTAAATTTAAACGCAAAATAGAACATAAAAAATGAAATAAACAAAACAATACTACTGCAAAATATAACACCTTGTAAAATGGTAAAAAATTTATGTTCGGGCCGAGCAATGAATTAGGCATAAGCCCAATGAGCCCAAATAGCAGTAACAAAATGCCGATAACGAATCGCGGGTCAGATCCGACCCGTCAGCACCGCAAATGTTTCCAAAAAGGGCCAACGCTATGCTTGGAATACACAGCACCTGGAAGACCCCACCACCGTTTTCTTCATTTTTTTCACACACAACACACACTCGGCCTCCTCCAATTCCTCCCCGCGTTTCGCGTAATCGCCAAGGAGAATCGATTGATTACCAAACCAGATCGAATACTCGCCCATGGCGCTTTTCCGCCGGCGATCGTCGCTTTATGCTGGAATAATCTCCTGAAAACCGTCGCCTCAAACGATCAGCAGCTTGATATTTCACCATGTTTGAAGCACATGTGGGTTCATCCTCTCTCCATTGTTGATTTTTTTTTTAATTTTATCTATTTAATTGCGTGGTGACCATTTGGAGCTGTCAACGTCACTGATTTTGATTGATTATTGTAATTTTGTGTCTTTCTATTCGCCGTGGGAACGGAATGGAATGCATGGGAGATGGTTTTGTTGCGGCGGAATGTGTGCATGGGGATAGTATGAAATCATTGTCCGAATTTTTTTGATTCAATGGCGAGTGCTGTTCTGCAATATTAGGCTGGAAATCTGAGGAAATTTGATTATACGGTGGATGAAGTATTAGTATGAACACTAATAGGTTGGAATTTGATTAGACATTGGATGGAGTCTTAGTATGAAAAATAATAGATTTATAATGTGCGGAAATTGGATTAGACGTCGGATGAAGTCTTAGTACGACTACTATTAGGTTGGACATAGTGCGGAAATTTGATTATACATGGGATGACGTCTTAGACCGAACACTAATAGGTTGGAAATGTGCACAAATACGATCAGATGTTGAATGAAGTCTTAGTAACTTGTGAAAAGTCTGGTATGGTGTAAGGTATCGTTAATCTGAACGTGTTTCACCAGATTAGGTTTCTTAGCTTATGTAAAACCAATAAAGTATAGTAAGAAAATTGGAAAATATGTTGTGAGCCACCAATTTTTAGACTACTGAATGATTGTGATGTCTGCCTTGAAGGATTATAATCCTTGTCCATCTAATTATAGATTAAGAGGTTTTGTAGACAATATCTTGATATAAATTGGCAATTTGGGGTTCATATTGGTTAAAATATTGATGCTTCGCTGATGTTAGTAGACAGAGGAAAGGATAGTGCAAAGGACAATGAAGATAAAAATTGCATTGGTTTGCTGCCCCATCATAAGAGTAACATACGTTCTACCTGCAGGATGAATCTAAAAACTGCTGAGTGGATCATGCACAATATTATTGCATCGGTTTTTACTTGCTCATTTGACACATTGAACGAACAGTGCTCTTAATCATAAAATCTGATTTTTGGGGTTAAACAGGTGGAATTGTGTTTGAAGCTATTATGCTTTTAAGGCTGTTAATCTCTAAGGAGACAGACGAAACCAAAATCTCTGTATTTTATGTTATTTAGTTTATATTTGCATTGTATTTTATTTCACAAGGTAACTTGATTAATGCCCTGCATTGCACTCTCTTAGTCTTAATGTTATCCGAGTGGCCATTGAGTTATTGTCATCTAGCTTTCATGTTATCAGAATGATTTTCAGAGTATGCTCCTCACATTTGTTGATATTTATTCTCTGTGGTGACTGGTGAGTCATTTATGAAATTCTTCAAGTCATTTAGGTTTATGTCTTTTTAATACTTTTTAAAGGTCTTGCATTTGCTTCGGAGATACTTGGGTGAGTATGTCCATGGGTTGTCTTCTGAGGCCTTGAGAATCAGTGTTTGGAAAGGTATGTTTTTGGTAACCAGTATGATTTACCATATTTATCATTCAGTTCCTTTAGCATTGTAGACTTTCAGTAGCTTATTATCTTATTTCACTTGAACTGAGGCTTCAGTTTTGATAATAAACTTTGAAGAGTTGGTTTCAAGTTTGGACACAGAGGATAACGTTCAGTATGTTTTTCTGCATTTTCTTAGGTGATGTGGTTCTTAAGGATTTGAAACTGAAATCAGAAGCATTAAACGCATTGAAGCTTCCGGTGACTGTCAAAGCTGGTTTTCTTGGTACTATAACCTTAAAGGTGATTTATGGTTTGCGGATAATATTTTTGCTTGATCAAATAATATTGCTGCAAAATTTAGGACTTGTATGAAGTATGGACCAACTATCATCAACCTCAAGATAATAAATTCTTCATCATTTACTTGTCTAGATGACTAGATGTTTAGATGTTAATGATTTCTGTTTAGCTGGTCCATTTGGTGAATTCGTAAATATTTGGTGAATCCCTTGGTGAGGTCTAGAAGAGGATTAAAGTTGGATCCATTCCACTCTAATTAACACATTTCCCTTTTTGGGATGTCTTTTTTTGGATGTCCCACATTGTTTGAGTGGAAACATTACTCTCTCTACTTTATTCTTTCTCCTATTAACACACTAAACACCATTGCATAAAATCCCATGTCAAATAAAAAATGTGTCTCTTTGAGTGGGATGGAGAGGAGTGCCTATTAGACTTTCGAGTAGTGTCATTTAGTTTGGCCTTTACATATATTTGGGATTCCCATCCCCTTTCCGTACTTGTATGTTTCTTTCTTAACAAATTAAAATTTCTTATTTCCTTTGAACTTGTGTTGCTCTTCTCATTTCACACAATTTGAGAATGTTCCATTGATATTATGGAACCAGTACATAAGCTTGCGAATTCAGTCTAATTCTATTATGACTTATTTCATCTTGGGAAAAAGAACAAGTATCTAGAAATCATGATGCTAAGAAAAAATGTGGTGTAAACTGATCATCTTCTGGGTGACTATGATTGTCTTAACTGAAGTCTATCAGCCTTCCCTGACGCATATGTTATGGCTCAAGAATTAGGATAATTTATTGGTGTCTTCATTTTTTGGTTTTCTGTTTTGATCATAAGGTACCTTGGAAAAGTCTTGGCAAGGAGCCAGTTATTGTTCTCATAGATCAAGTGTTCATTCTTGCAAATCCCGCATCTGATGGAAGGTTTCTGAAGGTTCATATTATCTCATGCCTTACCTCTTGAAAATCCGGTTACATTGATGCATGATTTATGCCCAACATTTGATTTATTTTTAATTTTCTGATACACTCCTGTATTTTTGTTTTATCTAAGGAAGAAGATCGCGAAAGGCTATTTGAGGCTAAACTGCAGCAAATTGATGTGAGTAGGGCTCTTTTTCTAATGTACATTTATCTTATCAGATTATGAGCTGACCGCTAAACCTGAACTTTTAAACAAATGATAAAGCTTACTCATTGAACACCTTTGATAAAGCTTACTCATTAATCCTCAGAATTGGAATCTGTTGACCTTAGAGAAATTATTGGCATCTGAGCTTGGGTGACTTATCTAATTTTCCTAATGCTTCACCTTCCTATAAGTAGTTTCCATCCTAGTGAAAGGATAGGGACTGGTCTCTAGCTCCTTACATTTAACTTTTTTTTTTGTATGTGGGAATCCATTTCACGTGTTGTCCATTTAGTTACTGTTTTGAAGCTTTTGCAAGCGGTAGTTGTACTTGGTGAATCTGGATCTTAAATTCTGAAATTTTTATCTTCATCATCTCATATATGTTTTGTTCTGGGAATGAGCAGCTACTTTTTTGTTGCCTTTTCTTTTCGCTTTTCTCCATCTAACTTAGCCAACCTGCCTCATATTCATAGATTGGGATATATTAGCTAGTTATCTGCATGGCTGTGCTTGAGTATGATTTAACATGATACATTTTCTTTTGTAACTAAGAGAACTTCTGTCTTTTCAAAACTCAGTGCGATAGATTAATCAGTAAACACATATATTCTCAAGTGATCACAATCCATGGACTATCACTTTCAAAAGTCATATTGTATATTGAGAATGAGGACTTCCTTCAAATGTTTATATTATTGCAATTATTCATTTTTGACTAAAGTCCAAAAATTGGTCCCTGCACACTTGCCCGAAAATAACTTTTTGGTCCTACACATTAAGTGTGATATCTTTTGGTCCATATTTAACGATTCTGTCGAAGAGTTATGGTCTAACAATATTTTGACTAAATTGGTACCTTAGTTGCATTTAAATTACAATTTAAAAGGTGAATAATATACTTCCATATTTTTCTTTAATATTTGTGTGTTTTTTTTTTTCCTTCTGAATTTAAGCATTTCTGAACTTATGTAATTAGAATGATAGAATTCACTAATTTTGTCAAAATGCTGTTGGCCGTAAACTTTTTTGACAGAGTTAATATGGACCAAAACATACTGTCCTAAGGACCAGAAACTATCACACTGAATGTGTAGGATCATAATGTTTTTTTGGGCACCAATTTTGAACTTTAGTCTTCATTTTTACCCCATCATTATTGAATTTCATTGTCTTTCTTGATAATTATTCTCTCTGTCATTGGTGACACATTTTTCTCTTGATGTAGGAAGCAGAATCAGCAACTCTTGAAGCATTATCAAGATCGAAGCCTGGAAATGTATGGCTTGCACTCTGCAACTCTTTCTTCCATGGAAATTTAGAGAAATTTTAGTGCTCATGAAGTTTATATATTTGGTTTAACCTTAAGCATTTTGCTTCTGCTTTCTTCTTTCACTTTTTTTTCCTCTTTCTGGGGACCAGTTTTTATCATTTTTGGGGGGTCATCCCTTGACTATCAATTTTTTTTTTAATTTTTATCTAATTAGATGAAAAAGAGGTTGGCAGAATAATGCAAAGATGCTTATTGTATATGCTTCTCTCTCCTTGTTGGTGTGTGCTATGTCTAATTTTTTTGGGGGAAACACGTGAAGTCGTGAACCCATTTTCCTTCATCCTTTTCTCATGAAAGGTTCTAACTAAGATTGGCTTGTTTTGTATGAACCAAAACTTGTTCAGACCTATATAATTGATTCAAAGTGGTTATTGGGAATGAGGATAGGTGCTTTGGAGAGCCATAACGGTCATTGTTTACTTGTCCATTTAGATGGGTTTAGGAACTCAAGCAATTTTATTTATAGGAGCAATTTTGTGTTAAGAGTGTTGGAATTGAGTTCTCTTGTAATTGCTGATTAGCTCTATTGTAATTGCAGGTTTCACTATTAATTGTTTTAGGAGGTAGATGTCTAGTTTGTTGTATGTATTTCCTCTTTAATATAATAAAATGGATTTTTTTTCTATGACAAAAATTCATTCCTCTAATACTTTTTTTTGCATAATTATAAATAGCACATAATATGTTGAACTGTTATGATTTGTGATGGTTTTTTTTGTAAAAGTATATTAATGCAGGTAACTGCATTATCTTGTGATGATTGATTCTTTGTAGCGTGGAAAAGATATTGAATTGAAGTTCTGCTCTCATCTTCTCAATATCTTTCATTCCATCTCAGCCTTTGCATTTGGATTATAAAGCATTACATTGTTTCAGGAATTCATGTTTTTTGGCAGTTCACTCATATATATTTATTTCATATTTTGCAGTCAGCTGCTGGAAATTCTTGGCTGGGTTCACTAATATCTACAATTATTGGAAACCTTAAAATCTCTATAAGCAACGTTCACATTAGATATGAGGACTCTGTGAGGTTAGCCTTTTTAATTGGAGTTAGTAACACCTTATCATCTTGCCAATATCCTTTCTGGGCTTGACGCTCTGTCTGCGTATCTTTGGTTATTTTTCCAATTTTTCATACAGCAACCCAGGACATCCATTCTCTTGTGGCTTCACCCTTGCAAAGCTTGCTGCTTTTACAATGGATGAGCATGGCAATGAAACCTTTGATACAAGTGGTGCTTTAGATAAATTACGCAAGGTAATACTTCAACCTTTTTCTTCTATTGGTGATTTCTTTTGTATGTACTCAATTAAAGGTTAAATTTCATCTGTGAAGTAGTGCTTTGGAAAATGTTAGAAAATGATTTTGAAGATTTTGAATTAAGTGAGTGCCATTCTGGAATTACTATTGCTTATAAATGCTAGCACAATACTGAAACATTGGTTCATTTTGTTCAAGATACATGAATAATAGCATGCGTTGAGTGCTAGTGGCACATAATTTCTTGAATGTAATTGGTCTTTTTGTATTCTTGTGTGGTTCCGTTATAGTCATTGCAACTCGAAAGGCTTGCTGTGTACCATGATACCAATCGTGATCCCTGGAAGTTGAACAAGAGATGGGAGGATCTTAGCCCTAAGGAATGGGTTGAGGTAATCTCAAGCTAATTATGGTCTCTCATAAATCTATCCCGTTCCTCTTTCTCACATTATTTATCTTTTTTTCTATAATGTTCTGCTAGGTTTTCCAAGATGGCATTAACGAATCTTCTAAGAGCCGGGATCCAGCATCATCTTGGGCCCAGGAACGAAACTATTTAGTTTCACCTATTAATGGAGCTCTTAAGTACCATCGTTTAGGTAACAAGGATAGAGAAGATTCAAATGTTCCATATGAAAAGGCCTCACTTGTCATTGCCGATGTCTCTTTGACAATTACAGAGGTACATATCGTGATCTAAATCTCAACCATTATCATGTACGAGGTTATCGTTACCCAACAATATCTAGTTCTCGAGAAGCTGACACACACACATATATGTTGTTTGTGATATTAAAGGGAATTGAGATTTGGCTAGAAAGTCCTAATAAATAATTCCAATTTAATTTTATAAGCTAATAGAAATAATGTTTCCATCGATTAGCATTCTTGATTGTCTCCCACTATCTCTGGCTGCATGGCAAATGTTTTGTTCATCAGTTCATCTTAATACCGGACTTCTACTTTTAGATTTTATTTTTGGTCTTGCTTGCACAGTATAACGAGCATCCTTGCACTTTTTATTCTATCCTTTTGGAAAAAATCAATTTTGAGTACATTATGAACAGTTCATTTGACTTTAGGTAGCTTGATTAAATGCACAGCAAGTACTGTTGAATTTATCGCCGTGCCTAGTGGTTTGTTAGAGGTCCAAGTCTTTCTTTCATTTCATACTTTTTTTTTTCTCATTTCAGGCTCAGTATCATGATTGGATTAAACTTATGGAGGCCATATCTGCATATAGAACACATGTAGATATATCTCATTTAAGGCCCATGGTGCCAGTTAAAGGTAGTGCGGCATTGTGGTGGCGTTATGCTGCTCAAGCTGGGTTGCAGCAGAAGATGATGGGGTAAATTTGATGTTCAGATGGCCGCTAGCTATCTAGCAATGATTTAATACTTGAACTGAACAAGAAATGCGGGTTTTATGAGTTACCTTTTCTGGTAACATCTGGGATGGATTAATTAGAACTACTATGATATAAAGCTAGTTCAAAATTTTAGAATAAAGATTTATTGGCATCCACTTCAGAATTTTCCTATTCTCTTTGGCTTAAAAGTAATTGATGGATTTTTAAGGATCAAGAGGAATATTTTTAGGTGGAACAGAGTTAAGATGGTTTGAGTCAAATTGAATATAAACCTATGTTTCTGATTTAGCTAGAGCTAGGAGTTGTATTGCCTAAATAGGATGATATCTATCTTTTATGGATGACTCATCTCGTGTACTGTCTTTTTCTTTGTTGATATGATTTGTTTCTCTTTTCAGAAAAAAGGGACAATATATTTTACTGTAATCAGGAATAGTCTTGAAAATCAGAATTGTATCACTAACATAGGTGTGGGTGTACTTATATATACACATGAGTTCTACGAAAAAGCCACTTTGCTCCGTGATTTGATTTTTTTGAATATATTGTATGATTGCAATTTAGAACTGAAAAACAGAACAAATTTTTCAGTTTGGTGACTATGTAGTAATAGTGAAGGGTACACATGATACTTAATTTCATGGTATATCATGTTATAATCTTGTTGTAATTGGTGTACTTGTAGAAATGTGATGATACATTGATATATGGTTGGTAAACTTGGTGTATGTGTCTCAAAAAATTAAATGGTGTGATTGCTCACCATGCTTAATAGTATTTCCATCAGAAAGTCCAGTAGTATCATGAGCTACTAAATGGCCAGGATTATCGTCAAGAACTTCCAGACCTCCTCTTTGGTTACTGCTATATAGCAAAATTGTTGGGCGGTGTATATCAGTTCCTGAATTCATTTGATTTAATTTTTTGGATTTTCAACATTCTGTATTTTTTACTCTAATGTTACAAATTATAAGTTTTATATGATTTTGTGTTCTGACAGTTATCGATTTTCATGGAAGCAAATCAAGCATCTATGCCATCTTCGTAGACAATATGTGCAACTCTATGCTGATTCGTTGCAAGGATCAGATATAGATACAGATGAACAAAAAGAAATTGAAAAAGACCTTGATGCTAAAGTTATTCTGTTGTGGAGGTATGTACCTGATATATCCACATATACAGATTTTCCTTCCTGGATAAAGTATAAGTTTACAGAAGAATTAATTTGTTCCCTGCTTTTAGAAGTCCTAACTACAGCCTATGCACATAGGAATATATGCTGAAAAAGTAAAGGGTATTTTGAGATGATAGAGAATTCAAATGAATCTCTATATTGAGAGGAACACTATCAAAAAAGACGAGAAAAACAACCTGCAAGCGAACCTTCACCAAACGTCATGCGCCGATAAGGAAAGTTTCTTCCTGACAAGCAGAAAATCTGCCCACTCAACCAAGATAATTTCCATAACATCCTAAATGACTAAACTCCAGTACATGAATAACATAAGAATTAGTGCTCTGGAAACAAAAGCTTGGTCCACCCCTTTATTCTAACACTAATAAAGATAATAATGGACAGGTTGAGATATGCGAATGCGATCCATCGAACAAATTAATATTTTATATTTGCTGCATGAGCTTTATTGCCTTTTCTTATCATTGCTTTAGGTCATTGTTTGAATACATGCTATTTCATTTGAGATGCTTAGTTGCCTTGACTGGTTTGGTTGTTAGAGCCCTGCCTTGTAATTTTGAGCATTGATTAGAATCATTATCTTTTCTGATCATTGTTTAGGTTTCTTGCCCATGCAAAGGTTGAGTCAGTAAAATCAAAGGAAGCTGCTGAACAGCAAATGCTTAAGAAAAAAGGCTGGTTTCCGGTAAGATGGTAAGTAATGTGCTGTTATATTACATTTGTATCCCATGTTAGTGTCCTGTACGGGCATTTCTTATATGTTTTTCCTATATGTATATGATGATATTTTCTCAAGCAGGCGAAGCACTTCAGTTGATGACCCTGCTAGTGAAAATTCAAGTTTATCTGGGTCAGTGGAAGAAAAATTGACTAAAGAAGAATGGGAAGCAGTCAATAAATTGCTAAGTTTTCAACCAGATGAGGATTTGGCTCAGACAGGGAAGGATGTGCGAAATATGATACACTACATGATTATTGTATCTATCAGTAAAGCAGCGGCTAGGATAGTCAACATTGATAACACTGAGATTGTTTGTGGTAGATTTGAAAATTTGAATGTGTGTACGAAGTTGAAACAAAAGAGCATACATTGTGATGTGACATTGCAATACTATGGTTTCTCTTCACCCGAAGGAACCCTTGTGCAGGTCTGTTTTCTTAATATCATTTTTATAGTTGAGTTCTTAATGTCTCTTCCACCGTTTCTTCTCGGGACTATGGTTGGTTATTCAATTTTGTTTGTGATCAATATGGCTTATTGGAACAGAGTGTCTCCAGTGAGCGGAAGGTGAATGCTTTGCAAGCTACTTTTGTGCATGCTCCAGAAGGAGAAAATGTAGATTGGAGGCTTTCCGCAACAATATCTCCATGTCATGTCACGGTAGTTCTTCCTATCACGTGACTGGTCTTGTCCCCCGTTTTGTTAGTTAGAGCATCTTATTCTTTATATTGTGTCCTGGCCCCTATTCGTTTTTAGTAGTATTTCTGTTATATTAATGAAGTTTTGTTTACTACAAAACAATTATAGGTGATCATAGAAAGCTTTGAACGCTTTTTACATTTTATGAAGAGGAGCACTGCTGTTAGTCCATCTGTTGCATTGGAAACTGCAACTGCCCTGCAGGTAATTTTTTCTTATAATCCATTCAATCTTACTATGAGAAGTCTGGTATCTCGAGGAGGATTTCGGGCTAAGCTTATAAGGTCCTTAAAAAGATCATAGAAGATGTCTATAGACTCCTTCATAGATTGTCATTTATTTTTAAGATTTTAACAAACATATTGCAAGCTCTCAAAAAATAGGATGTCACAAATTAATGTAACTGTTTTGAATATGTACAGAGGCTTATTCTGGGAAGTATTCATATTTTAAAAATCTATAATTTTGTACAATTGAATGATTTAACTGTTTATTTGCAGACAAAAAACATCTTATAAGCCCCTAAAGTAACTTAAAAAATCTTTTCTATAAGCTCAGCACATGCTTTCAGCTTTCTTAGTGGACTGATTGCTTTACAATGTTTTCTGGTTAAACTAACCTTTGAGCAATTACTGTACCGGACAGTATAAAATTGAAGAAGTAACTCGGAAAGCTCAGGAACAATTTCAGATGGTTTTAGAAGAGCAGAGCAGGTCAGCTTTGCATACTTATTATCTAGACAGATTTCACTCAAGTGATGCCCTTTGGCTATGCTAGTTATTTGCTGTGATTTTCATTCTCTCAAACGAAGCGATTTAAGCTGATTATAGTTGTTCAATTCAAATTGATTTTTGATGATGAATGTTTGCATTATGAGAAGGGTTGTAAATGTAAAAATAAGTTTTATAATTCAATTAAGAAGCACGATATTTATTCTTTGGCTACATCTCCATATTGTTGTGCTAATTTGTAAGTGATTGGACTGCTCTTGTATCTCCTAAATTTACTAATACAATCAATACCAGTTGATGTTATAGTTTATATGTAGATTCTTATTCTAATTCAATCTCATATCATCAGATTTGCTCTTGACATTGATCTTGATGCTCCCAAAGTTATCGTTCCTATAAACTCTCGTGGATCTAATGCAATTGACACCCATCTTCTGTTAGATTTGGGGCATTTCACATTAAAAACCAAGGTATCCCGTTTTTCTTGTTCCTGGATTTGTTTATATGTCATGTTGGAATAGTAAAAAGTATTTTATCTTCTGAACAGGAGGACGGCCAGCTCCATGACCACAGCGATAATCTATTTTCTCGTTTTTATATATCTGGAAGGGATATTGCAGCTTTTTTTGCAGATTGTGGTTCCAGTACTCAGCCTTTTGACTGGGGATCCCGACCTTCATTTCCTTCCTCTTCACAAGATGCTGACAAATTTTATTCTCTTATTGATAGGTGTGGAATTGCTGTCATTGTTGACCAGGTATATTTCACAAACATGCTATGTAAACTTTTTATCATGTTTTGCATCTTCAGATTATTTTTGGTATTCTAATTTATACTACTGCTCAGATAAAGGTGCCTAGACCCAATCATCCATCAACACGTATATCTGTTCAAATCCCAAGCCTTGGCCTACACTTCTCGCCAAAACGATATTTCAGGCTCAATGAATTATTGAATTTACTCAATGGTGCAATGCATAGTGATGAGCAGCACAGAGTAGAACATCTACAAACTGGTCATGTGCCTTGGAGTCCACTAGATCTGGCAACTGAGGCGAGAATTCTAGTTTGGAGGGTATGTTGATATCTTGAGATCCTGAAATATTGTTAATGCTGTAATGTGTTTGTGACCTTATTATATGCAGGGAATTGGCTATTCAGTTGCTTCCTGGCAACCTTGTTATATTGTCTTATCTGGATTACACCTTTATGTTTTAGAATCTGAAAGTTCCCAAAGCTATCAACGGTGTACAAGGTCTACATTTTATTTTGCTTTCCCTTTAATTCATTGCCATGGATTGACATTCACTTTTGTGTTAATAAGATCCCTTTTTTCCATGTCCACCATTTCCGGACTGCAGCATGGCTGGTAAACAAGTATGTGATGTTCCTCCTACAAATGTTGGTGGTTCACTTTTTTGTATTGCTGTGAGCAGTAGAGGCATGGATATCCAAAAGGTCGGTATGCCTGAGATTTTAATAACAGTACTTGTCAGATCATCTTTTGACACATTTTATTATTTCACTTGAGACGTATTGTACCTATCATTTAAATCTAGCATAATGAACTAATGATAGTTTCGAGACTGTCCGGTGAAAGATTGTGGCTGAAATCATGTCATGCGATTTAAGTCATTGGCTTTATACTTGCTTGTCCTTGTTTTAAAAGAATAAAATATGATTTGTCAGTACAGTGGGATATCCTAATGAAGCTATGAAAGTAAACTTGTCAATGTTATCTTTTACAGTTTGGTTGTTAGTTTTCTTTAATATTGATATTTCTCTTATCTTATTAATGGGTAGGTTCATCTGTTAGTTTCTGAGTAGTTTGGTTTGTATGTCCATTGCTTGTCTCAATCTCATTATATCCCTCCAATTATCATTTTGTTATGCTTTTATATTAGTTGGATGTCTACATCACTTTAGCTAGTTATGATGACATTAGTTTGCCACTTCAGCTAGCTACATTGACATTAATTCGTTGATAATCGACAACCTTGTGAACGACAAGAACTATTGAAAGTTTGTGTATTTGGCGGCATACATTTTAGTTCATGTGCAAAACCAGTATTTGGTGAAAGTTCATGTATTTAGGCACACTTACCCCTTCTTATTATGGAACCTTTTGAGACTGCTTTATATATTTTTTTTCTTATGCAAACTAGGCTCTGGAGTCTTCTGGTGCCCTGATAATAGAGTTCCCTAATGAAGAGGAAAAATCAACTTGGTTGAGAGAACTTGTGCAAAGCACCTATCGAGCATCTGTGAGATGTGAAATCATTTAACTGTTTTTTTGCAATCTTCTTTTCTCTCAGAGAAAGTGCTTGTGTTATAGTCTGACTCTGTTATTTGGATGAAGGCTATTCTCGATGGCCTAAGGGATGGACTGGTTGATTTTGCTGAATCTCGGGCCAGTAGTGATAAAGCAGCTGATCTTGTCCTCAATGGATCTGTGGTAGAAACTAAACTGTCAGTATATGGAAAGGTCAGAATTGGAATTCTGTTCCTAGATGTAGATATGAATTTTGTCATTGCTTTTCATACTTATCCCTCTATTTAGTTTTAATTGAATTTTCCCCTTATTTCATGGTCTGAGAATCACCATCTTTCCCTTGCTTGCTAATTAGTTTGGAGAAGAGGAGTATGAGAGAGTACAAGAAAAACTCATTCTCGAACTTCTTGCTGGTGGAGGAAAGGTTAGTAATATTTGGTTTGCCCAATCAGGCAGAGGCAGAGCTAAATATTCTTGATATTGAATACCATTTCCATTTTTTGTGAGCGATGTAAACTAAATTATGAGCAAGTGGAGTTCTAATTTTTAAACAACTTGTAACATTAATTTCACATCCCCTTGGTTATCTGTGGAAATAATAAGCAGAACCTGCCCTTTGTTGGCTCTTGCCTAGCCTTCCGCTGGGAGAGTATGCCTAATCAGTCACATTCCGTATCTCAAAGAATGAACCTGTTCATTATTTTGTAGTTTTCAACCAAAATATTATAGCTTCTCATCATTGTTAGCCAGCTGTGGTAAATTGGTTTGTATGTGGTTCTGTGAACTGAATCACATCCGATGTCCTTCAGTTTGGTCAGTTGACTAGATATTGAGCTTCTTTATTCCCATAATTTGACATGCTCCTATATCTTTCAGAACCTTGTACATTCTAAACGAGAATTGTAAGTTTTCACTTAAGCTCTGACTCTGTGCAGCTTTCAATGGACGCTGAGTGTTTAGTAAACTTTTGTTGATTCCATTCAAATTTTGATGCAAGCACTCTGTCTTGTTAGACTTTCACGTGTTGATATGATATCTTTGTTGTGTGTAAATTGGACTAGTTAATACATAGAGTTGCTAATATTGTACTCCATATTCATTTTCTTGGGACATGATGATATTTCTTATTCCGGGGAGAATCTCTTTACATGTTATTGACATTGGAATATCTGATTCTCTTAGGTGCATGTCTCAATTTGTGCAAGTGATTTGACGTTGAAAGTGAAGCTGAATTCGTTGAAGATTATGGATGAACTTCAGAGTTCTCTATATGGACATTCTCAGTATTTCGCTTGTTCAGTTAACATTCATCAGCATCCAAGTAGCAACCCTAATTTAGAACAACTGGGGAAGGACATGCTTGCAGCTGGAGTTGAGGAGGATGATATCCTCAATGATGCAGATGACGACTTCAATGATGCACTGTCCGATTTTATGATTTCACATGACAATGTTGACACTATTGTCCATGAGATGGATTCGCCTAGTTTAAACTTTGTTGCAAACGATGTTTTCTATGAGGCCTTGGGCTCTGATGATTCTGATTTTGTATCTGTCACATTCTTGAGAAGGAGCCCTGGTTCCCCTGATTATGATGGTGTAGATACACAGGTAATATCTGAAAACACAATGTGATACTACCTCCATCTCTTAAAAATAGAAACTATTTCCATTTTGGGCCTTCTCTTAAAAATAGAAACTTTCTATTTTAAGAAGTAGACCCCACAATCCACTAACTCCATTTCCACTACTTTTTCCTTCTTCTCTCTTACTCTAATTTTTTTTCTCTCCCTCTCTCTTACTTTACCAATTATTCTCTCTTATTTTACCAATTGTACATTAAAACCTGTGTCGTTTCAAATGTTCTATTTTTCAAAGATTAAGGTAGTAGTAAACAAGAGTAGATTTGTGCAAGCTCGTGATAGTTTCTAAATTATGCGGTGAATGTTTCAGATGAGTGTTGAAATGGCAAAGCTGGAATTTTATTGCAACCGACCCACTCTTGTTTCTTTAATGGACTTTGGTGTTGATATGAGCTCCATAAATAGTGGAGCAAGTACTGCAGACATAAAAAATCCGTCAGATGATCCTTTGGGGGAGAAAGATAAGGGAGAAGAATATGAGCATGCACCATCCATTAAGGGACTACTGGGTTATGGAAAAGGTCGGGTTGTTTTCCATTTGAACATGAATGTTGATAGTGTCACTATGTTTCTCAATAAGGAGGATGGTTCTCAACTGGCTATGTTCGTGCAAGAAAATTTCCTTCTGGATTTTAAGGTATTTAGTAATGACTTTTGGGTGTTTGAAATATATGGATTAATGTTTTTTATGGAAACTTGTAGTGCATTATTTACTTTCTGTGACATGGTTTATGATTACAAATAATTTTTCCTCGTTAAGGTTCATCCAAGTTCGCTTTCTATTGAGGGTACTTTAGGAAACTTGAGGGTTTGTGACCTATCACTTGGGCCTGATCACTGGTGGGGTTGGCTTTGTGATTTGCGCAACCAGGAAGCTGAATCCCTTGTACAGGTATATAAATGTTTTGCTTTGACGTTCGTTCTTACTTCATGTTTCCAACTAATGTTGCTTCCTTTCTTCCTTTGGCCTCTTTCCAGTTTAGCTTCACTTCTTTCACTGTTGGAGATGATGATTATGAAGGATATGACTTCAGTTTGAGTGGCCGGATCTCTGCTGTTCGTATTGTTTTTCTTTACAGATTCGTCCAGGAGGTATATATTTTGGCTTTATAGTCTTCCGATGTTTGCACATAATCTATGCACAACTCTCTATAGGAGAGGAATCAAATGAGTGCCCTGCTTATTGTGAGCCTGTGAGTCCCCCTTTTTTAATACTGTAACGGACATATAAAATTACTGAATCTGTTGTATAATTTACTGAACTCAATTTAAAAAATACTAAAATTTAACTGGCTTGAAACCTGGAGAATTTTTGTTTTGTTTTTTAAGTTCAGTAAATTATATAGTGGATTCAGTAATTTAATATGTACGACTTGGTAATAAGAAGGCAATAATAACCAAAAGAAACTATATACATTTATCTTTTTTGTAAGAAACAAATTTTATTCAATGCTACCACGCACAATAAGGTAATGAGATGCACACCCTGTCTCCAAAAAAAAGAAGCTTTAACTAAAACATTTAGCTTGAATCTCCAGTACTATCATTAACAGAAAATCCTTCGATTCTCTTAAGAGTAAGGGATTCGCGTTTGCTAGGTTTATCTTCAGCGCCATATATCCTTTTTACCAAGAGGATGAAAACCCCCACCCCACCCCCTGGTATAATCCATTTAAAGACAAAATATTCAAGGGCCTGTCTAATCCATCCTTTTATATATCAAGAAAGTAAACAAGACCTTATAGTGACAGACTCTTCTTGGCAACTTGGTTTGCATGAATAAATTGGAAAATAAAAGGCCAGTTCATAATGTTTTTCTTGTTTACAGAAGTTTAACCATTAATCTGAATGTTTACATGCAGATAACGGCTTACTTAATGGAACTTGCCCCTCCTCGACCTGAAGAAGCAATAAAACTTGTTGACAAAGTCGCAGGAATCGAGTGGCTGATTCAGAAATATGAGGTTGATGGAGCAGCTGCCATAAAGTTCAACCTTTTGTTGGATAATCCAATTATTTTAGTTCCACGAAATTCACTGACCAGAGAGTTAGTTTTCTTTCTTGTTATTTCTCTCTCTGTTGGACTAAGATTATATTTTGGTTCATTTACAAAAATGAAAGCTTTCTTTCTGTGGACTTTCTAACTCTTTGTAACGCAATGATTTGGTGCTTCATCAAGTTCTATTGTTGCTTTGATCTGTGTGGCTGGTCATATTACTTTATCTGTGGATTTGTGTTCTCTTAAATTACCTTAGACACCTTGAGTTTCTCCCTATTTCTCTACATTATGCAGAAGAATGAAGTGGCTTTGTACGAGTGAACTAAAACACCTTTTGTATCTCTCAGTTTTTATTATAGATTAGCACTTTCTTGCCTTTCTCGCTTTAGAATATTTCCCCTTTCCGCCAGGATATGCTAATTTTGTTCTACTCTCAAGTACTATGAATGTGCTGATGCTAGTGTTGTTGGATTGATGCCGAGTGCTTTTCTTTTGATAAGTTTAAAGACTTATTGATAGATCTTTTTTATTACTAATATATTTACTTCTGTTTTGAGTGGATATGTTAATTCAGTTTCTGTTGTCTACAGTTTCATCCAACTAGATCTTGGCCTTCTGCGGATAAAAAATACGGCCACATGGCATGGATGTCCTGAGAAAGATCCTTCTGCTGTCCATCTTGATGTTCTTGATGCAGAGGTTAATATATTTATTCAAAGTATTGTATTTTTCAAATGGTGGCTTCCTCTGATTCTATTTCTTACAAACAGGTTTTGGGAATAAATATGGCTGTTGGAATTGATGGTTCTATTGGAAAACAAATGATAAGAGAAGGAAGAGAAGTTCACCTTTTTGTTAGGCGCAGTTTAAGAGATGTCTTTCGCAAAGTTCCGACATTTGGTTTGGAAGTTAAAGTAACCACTGTTCCAATTACTTGTTGTCCTGATTTTATGTCGTCATTAGTTCTCCATGGAAGATTATGTGATTATGAGTTTTTATTGCTCAGATGCTTTCTTCTATTTCCTACGCTTTACACCAAAACATGATGTTTGACTATAGCTGTCTTATAAGCCCAATTTTTTGAATATTGATGAAACTATCAGTTACTAACAACTTAATAGCAGTAGTAAGTTGGATTTGATTTGCTGATTAATTTTTTTTGTCTACTGATGAAATTGCTTAAGGAAGAAATTCGGTCTTAAATATGCCCACCCATCTATCTTGATTTAGAGGACCATCTCAATATCATCGATATTGATCTTCAATTAAGCTAATGTTCTTTTTGTAGCATTTAGGCCGAGTGACTATAAAATTACATCGATATTTTCACCAAATGCATCCTCCTACATGTGTACATAAACAGTAGGAGTTTTATCATTTGAGGGGATGAATTTGCCTTTTATTAGAGGTTGTATAATATTGCTTGGATTTTAAGGTTTTGGGATTGGGATGAGTAAAGATGAGTTCTCTTATCTGCTAGGCCATGGGGGGTTTGCTACAGTTGCTTAGAATGTCTAGATGAATTAGAGGAGGTATTTATTTGATGAAGATCCAAATATTTATTACATTTTGTATACTTTATCTTGCATATTACTGTAATGGCTTTATACCCTGTTATTTTAATTTGAAATCTTACCACCTTTTCATTTACCTTGACACTAGTATCCTCATCTTGTGGAACAGGTTGGTTCATTGCATGCTGTGATGTCTGATAAAGAATATACTGTCATTCTTAATTGTGCCCTCATGAACATGAGTGAACAACCAAATCTTCCTCCTGGTTTCCGCAACAGCAATTCTTCTGCGAAGGACACAATAAAATTGCTGGCTGATAAGGTGAACATGAATAGCCAGGTCCTTTTGTCAAGAACTGTGACCGTAATGACTGTTGAAATGGACTATTTGCTACTAGAGCTGTGCTATGGGGTTGACAAGGAATCGCCTTTGGCTCATGTCATTGTGAGTTTATTTTTTATTCTTTCTTCTGTCTATTCAGTTTCTTCCTTCTATTTTTTAATTCGATGTGTATATCTTTCTTGCTTATGAATTTGTATCTTACCTGCAGCTTGAAGGTCTATGGGTATCATACAGGATGACATCCTTATCAGAAGCAGACCTATATGTTACATTACCTAGGTTTTCAATTTTAGATATCCGCCCCAACACGAAGGCTGAAATGAGATTGATGCTTGGTTCGTGCTCTGATGTCACAAAGCAGATGTCTCCTGAACAAAATGTTGATTTACCAAATTCAACAATGTTCTTAATGGATGGAAGATGGCGAGTCTCATCTCAATCATTTGTAGTTCGTGTGCAGCAGCCTCGTGTTCTTGTTGTTCCAGATTTTCTTCTGGCCGTTTGTGAGTTTTTCGTGCCAGCATTGGGCACCATTACGGGCAGGGATGAAATGATGGATCCCAAGAATGATCCAATTTCTAAGAAGAACAACATAGTGCTTTCTGCTCCTTTGTATAAACAAACTGAAGATGTAGTGCAGCTATCCCCAAGTCGACAACTTGTAGTAGATTCTGTCGGGATTGATGAGTACACATATGATGGCTGTGGTAAGACAATACGCCTTGCTAGTGGGAAAGAAGAGAGTGAGTCACAATTTTTCATACATCGGCCTATTATTATCATTGGGCGGGGAAAGCATTTAAAGTTCACCAATGTGAAATTTGAGGTAATATTACTTCTTCTAATCTACACGCTTTGTCCTTATCTTGGCTATTTCTTTGTTAGTTGTATTGCTAACTGGAAACTGTGTTGCCATACATTAAATATGGATTGTGGTTTTTACCTTTTCCCGTGTTGTGATGCTTCCTCTGTTGGATTTAGGAAGCAAATAAAAAAATATTACTATTGATAAGGAGGCTGAACTAAGTTAGGGGCTAGGAAGTACAAACACAGAGAAACTGAACACTCTCCCAGGCTTGAGAAGCAACTGTTTGACAGTTGGAAGAAAATATCACACATCCCCTATGTGGGAAGATAGGAAGACACTAGTGTACTGACTAGCTAGTGTTAGCCTACTTCTGATATGATTCTATTTCCTTCGGAGGAGTATATACTAAGATAGGATGCAATAAAATCCCTTATTCGAGGAGATGTTCTATAAATCAGCTCCTTTGCAACAACAATCTTTTGTGTAGTTTCTCACTGTAGTACATAGACGATTGCTCTAACCTTCTAGCTATCCTGGACAAGTATACCGAGTATGTTATTGACAGCTCCCTGTGTACAACAACACCCCACCAATAAAAAATATAAAAATAAATAAGAGAGGCAGAGAAAGAGGGAAATGATTATGGAATATATTTTTTCAAAACAACATTCATTCAAAAACCATTTTGCTGGACGTGTATATTTGTAATGCTGAGGGGCTATTCACTCTGTTCAATGTTTACCATTTTAATGTTTCAGCTGCCTCTTTAACACCTCTATCTAACTTGCCTCCCGTCAGATCCATGCTAGGAAACAGGAAGTTTGTATAAACTAACAGTGTTATTTCTGTTTGCAAATTCTTAGAATGGCTTGCTTTTGGGGAGGTATACATACATGGGCAATGATAGCTCCTACTCAGTTTCTGCAGAAGATGAGGTTGACATTTCTTATCTGGATGATAACTCTCTGGATAAAAACCGTCAAGACTCAAGTAACTTGGAAGAATCGTCACAAATCTCCCACACTTCAGGGACAATTCAATCTGAATCTAGTGCAATGCCTAGTCTAAGTTTTGAAGCACAGGTAGATTTTCATAATCTATGGATACTTAGTTTTTTTATTTTATGTTCATTGACGTTGTATTGCTTTATGTTTTTTTGCATGCATTAATCGAACTTGCATCTATGCAGTTGTCTTTCTACATGATCGACAAGTGTCATATTGAGAAACACGAATAATGCATAATCTTACATTTCCTGTTTCTATTATTGTACAGTTGATGTTCTGCAGTTGGGAATGAGAACTATCAGCTCTTCTTGATGCAGCTAATTTGTTTTGTTTAGCGACCTTATCTCCATTTGTTTTTCTTTTTCTTATCAGGTTGTTTCTCCGGAATTCACCTTCTATGACAGCAGTAAGTCATTCCTCGATGATTCTTCACATGGTGAAAAGCTTCTTCGTGCAAAAACTGATGTTAGTTTCATGTAAGTGTTCGATCCTCTCTAATTTAGCTCGGTTATATTCACATTTTTGTGTAGAGAAAGACCTCCAAAAGGGAAAATCCATATATATTCAGGAAACATGTGATGTGTGAAACTCACTTGATAAAGTCTGAACCCCTTATTACTCTAAAAAGCTTTCTCAAGAAGTTAGGTCTAGACCCAACCTTATGTCCAGCCCAGGAAACTCATCATTGCCACCCCTTTCGCACCCAACTGCCTTGGTCAGTGATCTACTGAACCCCAAACAAAATGAGGTAGCTCTGATACCAAATGATAAGGACCAAACCCTAACTACTCTTAAAAGCTAGACTGGAGTGTAGGTTTGGACCCAACCTTTCCAGACCAGCAGACTCATCTACCCTCCATGCTGCCGAACACATCATTACTGAATCGCTCTTTTGGGATATAAATTTTGTTACTGTCTGATATAGATTAGATCTATCTTCATGTTCCAATTATATGGGGATTGATTCCAAGTGTCTAGAACTGATTTCATTGGTCACTGAATTTATTTCTTTCTTATTCTTCTCTTGTGATATTTCTTGTTTATTTTTTGGCAGGTTTGCATCAAAAGAAGATGATAAATGGATAAGATGCGTAGTGAAGGATTTGACTGTAGAGGCTGGTTCCGGGCTTGTTGTACTTGATCCCGTTGATGTGTCTGCGGGATATACTTCAGTGAAAGATAAAATTAACACATCGATTGCGTGCACAGACATATATGTCCATCTTTCTTTGGGCGTTATTTCCCTTTTACTTAATCTTCAAAATCAAGCATCTGCAGCACTGCAATTCGGGAACACCGATCCCCTCGCCCCTTGTACAAATTTCGACCGAATATGGTCGTCCCCAACAGGTTGTTTGTTGTGTTCCCATATTTTCCGTAGGATTGTTTTATTGCTATTTTTGTTGTTGGTATGTTATTATGTTTTTATTTGGGTTTTCTCACTCTGTACTTTCTCCCTCCATTGCCATGGAAGAAGAAGTATGTAAGGAAAAGACCAAAAATTTCCCCTGTTATGAAGTCTTATTAAACATATTATATTCTATTTATTTGCTCGCAGACAATGGCTGTCTCAGCAACCTGACATTTTGGAGGCCTAGAGCTCCATCAAACTATGTTATTTTGGGAGATTGTGTCACATCACGGTATTTCTGAAATGCATATTACTGTCGTTTAGATTTAGAGTTAATTTGACTATATTAGTTTTGGCCTGCTGGATGAAGCATGTGTTACTCTCTGTATCCATCTTTTTCCTTCCTCCTTTTTCTATTTGGGTAAGCTGTAATAAAAGACCATATCCTTGATTATGGTATTTGTGTATAGAAGCTCGTTGGGTTTGCTAAGTTTTATCTTGTACTATCTCTATGCCATTATCTCCCCCGCAGTTTGGATGAACTTTGTTGCGACTTAGAGAAAGTTTGTTTGCACTGTGAATGTTCTGTTTCTTATCTACATCCCCTCGTCCTCTAGCCTACCTTCCCTCCATCCTTGTGAAATTAGTAATGGTTTTTGTCATGTACTATTAGAAGGCTAGTCTCTACAGTTGGTAATGTAGGAGAAGTCCTTAATATTACATATCTTATATCTCTGAAAATTATGACAATTATTGGCTCTTTATGCAACTCTTTTGGTTTGGACATGTTTTGTTTGCATGTGCAGTTGTTTACACTGTCATGGTCTAGTAACTCTCATCAATACATTATTTGGTAGGTTACAGGATTTCCCTCGCGGTTAGCTATCTTGACATTTATTGATTCATTTTCTTGCTTTGCAGGCCAAGTCCTCCTTCACAGTCGGTTCTGGCTGTGAGTAATGCATATGACCGTGTAAGGAAGCCCCTTGGTTTTAAGCTCGTTGCTTCATTTTCAAGCATTCAAGGCCAACAGACTGGTGAAGTCCCCTCAGACATTGACAATGACTGCTCTCTTTGGCTACCTATTTCACCTCCTGGTTACTTGGCATTGGGATGTGTTGCACATGTTGGAAGTCAACCACCTCCAAATCACATTGTTCACTGTGTTCGTTCTGATCTAGTTACGTCAACAACAGCTTTTGAATGTTTACTCAATTCTCCTGCCAATCATATATTTGAATCTGGATTTAGCATATGGCGACTAGACAACTGTCTTGGATCATTTTATTCCCATCCATCCACTGTTTGCCCTTCAAAAGACTTTTGCTTTGATCTGAATTATCTTCTCTTGTGTAACTCTAGCCAGCGGCAATCTTCATCAAATGAATCTCTCTTGGATTTTAATAGTAAAAAAGAATCAAGCCACCAGTCGAGTAACCATAGTGAAACTTCATCTGGCTGGGATGTTATAAGATCTGTTTCTAAACCAAGTGCATGTTATATATCAACACCAAACTTTGAGCGAATCTGGTGGGATAGGGGTGGCGACATTCGTCGACCATTCTCCATATGGAGACCTGTTCCTCGTCCTGGATATACCATGCTGGGTGACTGCATAACTGAAGGGTTAGATCTTTTTATATAACTTATATGTTATGTATATCATAGTGCTAGATGTATCATTTGTTACTTATTTTTGTCTTTGGTCTGCTTCTCAGCTTGGAACCTCCTCCACTTGGCATCATTTTCAAAGTTGGTGACCCTGACATTTCTGCAAAGCCCTTACATTTTACAAAAGTTGCTTATATTGGGAAGAGAGGCCCAGAGGAAGTTTTCATCTGGTACCCTGTTGCTCCTGCTGGTTATGTTTCTGTTGGATGTTTAGTAACGCTACATGATGAAGCACCCTCTCTGGAATCTGTTTGTTGCCCAATAATTGATTTGGTTAGTCAAGCTAACATACCTGAGGCGCCTCTATCAAAATCGTCAAGTTCGAAAGCACCTAATTGCTGGAGTATTTGGAAAGTTGAGAATCATGTTAGTATCAGATTTAAAAAATTGTTTAACATCCTCAGCGTTTCTGCCTAAACAGTCTATTCACTTGGAAGTATTTTTCGTTTACCTTACTTGTTTCTTTTTGCAGGCCTGCACATTTCTTGCTCGTGCTGACTTTAAAAAACCAAATACCACATTAGCTTTTGCTATTGGTGATCAAATACAGCCAAAGATAAGGGATAATGTGAACGCTGAGATGAAAATAAGATACTTTTCCCTCACTATTCTGGACAGCTTCTGTGGAATGGTAGATTAATTTCCCTTGCCATGTTAACTATTGCTTAATTTTGTTTTCCTATTTGATCTTATACTTCGTGTTTACCAGATGACTCCTTTGTTTGACGCCACAATCACCAACATCAGGCTAGTAATTCAAGGTGGTCTTGATGCAATGAGTGCATGCCTGGTTTCTAATCTTGCCGCATCAACATTCAATGTCCATTTAGAGGCATGGGAGCCATTTGTTGAGCCATTTGAAGGAATATTCAAGTAAGAATTTTTTGTTCCCATTTTATTTTACTTTTGGTCGCAGCTCAATAACTTATGTGTGAACCATCAGCAATCCTATTGCACTAATAAATCATCCTTATTGCAAGGCTCGAAACATGTGAAACCAATCTTATCCAACCAATAAGAATAGCCAAAAAATTGCGAGTTTCAGCAGCCAGTATACTGAATGTGAATCTTAGTGCTGCCAATGTCGATACCTTAGCACAAGCCACTGCTTCATGGCGAAAGCAAAGGGAGTTCGAGGAGAAAGCAATGAGATTGTATGAGGTCTGATGATTCCTATTTTCACCCCTGGACACTTTTTCATAACTTACTTTTTCTCGTGTTTCTTACTGCTGGCTTGCTTGCGCAGGAAGCTGCTGGTCCTGATGAATCTGTCAAAAAATCATCCCAGTTGGCTTTGGATGAAGATGATTTTCAGACCGTGACAGTGGAAAATAAACTTGGTTGTAATGTATATCTGAAAAAGGTGGAGGATGATTCTGATACAATTAATTTATTGCCTGACAATGATCATGCCACTTTGTGGATACCGCCTCCAAGATATTCCGACAGATTAAATGTTTCGGATGAATCAAGGGAACCTCAGTGCTATGTTGGAATTCAAATAGTTGAAGCAAAGGTTGTTGGCTTACATTGTTCACAAATTGATAACTCTATTTCTTTAAACATATGAAATTGATTTAAGTTTTCGATTGTCATGGTAATTTTCTACAGGGTTTACCCCTTGTTGATGATGGAAATAGTCATCAATATTTCTGCGCTTTGCGCTTACTCGTGGAGAATCAGGAAGCTAACTCGCAAAAGGTTTTTCCTCAAAGTGCGAGAACAAAGTGTGTTAAACCAGTAACTGATAAAGTAAATGATTTTGATGAAGGCACAGCTAAGTGGAATGAACTCTTCCTCTTTGAATTTCCTAGAAAGGTATGAATATCGAATTCTCTACAGCTAATCTTAACCATTAAAATATTTGAGGCAGAAAACCCAATGATACATAATACTCCCTCCGCCCCACTTTAGGAGTCCCGGTCACTTTTGCACAAACGGGTGTGCAAAAGTGACCGGTACTCCTAAAGTGGGGCGGAGGGAGTAACTTAAGATGAATTTCACTTCCCACTCCTCCCAAAACCCTGCCTTTGGGTTCAGGAGCTAGAAGAGTAGGCATATGAGGCTAAGAGGCAGCAGCATTGCCTTCAGTGATGCTATACTTTACATTTTAGTTTTTACATACTTAAGAATAGTGGGTTCTTTTGGTTCATGAGGAGGATTATTTTGGTGGTAATAATTGGTCTGTTTTAAAATTGTCTCTATTTGGTTACCTTCAATTACTTTAAGTTATGTATAAGTCTTGTAGGGAGTGGCTATGCTGGAGGTGGAAGTGACGAACCTTGCTGCCAAAGCCGGTAAAGGTATCAGCCAGTTCTTCTTGCAACTCCAGAAATGATTCTTTACTACTTTTTTCAATTTTGATTGACACTGTTTATGTAATCCATATATGATGGTGATGGGTTACCTTAATGTTAAACAGTGCACTTGACGTACATTACCTGTACAATTTTTTCATTTTTTTTGTGTTTTTCTTATCAATCGACCAACCCGATGTGCATTTTTTTTTTCTTTGAAGAATTGTCCACTAGAATAAACAATAATTATTTTCATGGTCTATAATTTAACGTTGATAGCATAGCCTACCGGGATTGTAGTCTTGATTATATTATGTATCACTTGAATATATCTGGGATATGCTTGTCAGACTTCCTGTTGATCTAACGCCTCCTTTTTGGTCAATACCAGGAGAGGTGGTGGGTGCATGTTTAATTTCTGTTGGACAAAGTATGGGCATGCTGAAAAAGGTTGCTTCTGTTAAAATGCTCCATCAAACACCTGATGTTCAGAGTATTACATCATATCCACTACGAAAAAAGGTTTGTGGACCGGTATCCTATCACCTTTCGGCTTAAGTTCCAAGTATATTTTCTTCACTTCTTGACTTTTTCTTTGTTCAGGGCCACAATTTCGGGGAATTGCATTCTGGTTCCAACCTTTTGGTTTCCACTTCTTTCATTGAGAAGAGCATGGTTGCTGATTTTGACAATAAACAGGGAGATACAAACGGACTAGACAGAGATATGGGTTTCTGGGTTGCACTTGGCCCAGAAGGTCCATGGGATGGCTTTCGTTCATCACTTCCTCTATCAGTGATTACCAGGAAACTAAAAGATGATTTTGTGGCTTTAGAGGTCTCTATGAAAAATGGGAAGAAGCATGCTGTTTTCAGGGGTCTTGCTATTGTGACAAATGATGCAGATATCACACTGAATATTTCAACATGCCATGCGTCAGTGATTTATGATTCTTCTAGAACTAACCGGAGCAACGTTCTCGTTGAAGAAATTTTTGAAAACCAGCAATGTCAAGCATCTGGTTGGGGTAATGATGGTGACAGTTGTCCATTGCGTTGGAGTACTAGGGATTTCTCATTCTCATCAAAAGTGAGTTTATTTATAACTATTTTAAAGGTCTTGGTGTTATTGTGCAATTAATAAGTTTTTCTTACTTTGTTCTTGCTTTCCCCGAAGGAGTTCTTTGAACCTCCTCTTCCCCCTGGGTGGAAATGGGCATCAACATGGTCTGTCGACAAATCCCAATTTGTTGATACAGATGGTTGGGCTTATGGGCCTGATTATCAGACTTTAAAATGGCCTCCAAGTTCTCCGAAGTCGGGGACAAAAAAAGCCTTTGATGCTGTTCGTCGAAGAAGATGGACCCGTACAAGGCAAGAGGTTGATGAACGGGCCATGAAAAACCAAAATTTTCTTGATATTACCATATGTCCAGGTGACTCTGCAGTTTTACCATGGAGAAGCACGTCCAAAGATTCGAACCAGTGTCTACAAATTCGTCCATCCACTGATCATTCTGAAATTTCCTATGCTTGGGGCCGTCCAGTATCACTTGAGAAGGATTCATCATCAGTCGATCATGCTTCACTTTCTCGTCAAAGTACCATGAAGTCTGCAAATAAGACCCAAACTTCTCCACTAAGGCTGGATCATTTAGAGAAGAAGGATCTTCTTTGGTGTTGCCCAGGGTCTAATGGTGGATTATTTTGGCTCTCTGTTGGCGCAGATGCATCAGTTCTACAGTCAGATCTTAATACTCCTGTTTATGATTGGAGAGTATCAGCCAGTGCTCCATTAAGGTTGGAGAACAGACTTCCTTGTTCTGCAGAATTCAAAATATGGGAAAGACTAAAAGATGGTAAAAATATAGAAAGACAGGTTGGTTCTGTATCATCACGAGGAACTGTACAGATATACTCTGCTGACATACGGAACCAAATATATATAATGTTAACTCTTCAGTGTGGCTGGGTTATGGAAAAGGTATTTCACTTTGTTTATGTGCATGAGCATGTTTCTGAATGTGCATAATACTCTTGTTTCACAAACTTATCTGATGAATTTCTTCCTTCTGTCTCTTCACGTAATATAATCAGGACCCTGTTCTTATTTTTGATATGGCAACTGCTACTCATGTTTCATCATTTTGGATGCTTCACCAGCAGAGAAAAAGGTGCAGTCTCTGAATTCTTTGATATATCTGTTTCGATATTTATATTTGCCCTTTTTTCCGTCTGCTCTTACATTTGAGAAGTTGGATTTGCCTTATTGATCCCGTAGTTCATGTGAAGAATGGTGTCAGTGGCACATATACTGATTTATTTTCTTTTTATTGGATGTTATGTTCTCTATACTCCGTGTTTGTTTGACAGCCACCAACTTCTCATATTGATGTATTTGGAGGCATCCCAGCAAGAACAAGTCCTCTCATCTAGTGATCTGTTGAAAAGTGATGTTAGATTGTCTGTTAGTTTTATTTAGAAGTCCTATGTGAAACTGAAGGCCCTGAGAACTTTTATCTTAATATTAGAAGTTATGATGTGATTTATGACCCCTATAACTTAGGTACAAGTTGTGAGTGCTTAAATGATCAAATGTATTTTTTATAAAAGACCCAAGGGATAATGTCCTGCCTTAATGAGGTTTGGTAGCTGATTTTATTAGGAATTGGTTTATCTTTAGTATAATTCCTTTGCAATTCCTTTGATACAGGAGGTTACGGGTCAGCGTTGAGCGTGACTTGGGGGGGAGTACGACTGCCCCTAAAACAATAAGGTTTTTTGTTCCCTATTGGATAAGTAATGATTCCTCCCTCCCTCTAACATATAGAGTGGTGGAAACTGAACCAATTGAAACTGGGGAGAAGGACTTTTTTTTGGGCACCAAATCTTTTAAAAGATCTTCATCGAGATATGCTTCAACCTCAATGAGTGGGGGACATGTTGATATGAAGAGAAATATCCAAGTATTGGAGGCTATTGAAGATACCAGTCCAATACCAAGTATGCTTTCTCCACAAGACTATGTTGGTCGTGGTGGTGTTATGTTGTTTTCAACACGAAATGATATGTATTTGTCCCCAAGGGTGGGCATAGCCGTTGCGCTTCGAAATTCTGTCAATTTCAGTCCTGGGGTATCACTTCTTGAACTGGAGAAAAAGGTGATATGGTGCCTATAATTCAAAGTTTCTTTTCTGTTGCATGATTATTTGTTTGACTTACATCTGTATTTTTTCATTAATTTGTCTCTTTAGCAAAGAGTTGATGTGAGGGCACTCGGTTCTGACGGAACTTACTACAAGCTTTCAGCTGCTCTGCAGATGACATCAGACAGAACAAAGGTAGAAATGGTTAAACCCAATTATGGCATTAAATGCTAGTGTTACACTTGTGGGCTATCTGCAATTTACTTTTGTGAAGTTGAATTGATTAGTTTATTCATTGATCTACTGTCTTCTTTAACAGATCTAAAGATTTCATTCTTTTTAAAAAAAATTGTGGTGGAGTGAGATAGAGCCTGATGAAGAGGGCATTCCAGCCTTCCAGCCTCTGTAGAAAAGCATATAAAAGATAAATTCTGGAGAGAAATATACTATTTGTATTAACCAGTAGAGACTCTCGTGTATATGTAGAGAGAGTAGAAACTAGGTTACAGCTTAATCCTAAGATAAGTAGTACTCGTACAAAAATAACTTGATGATTAGTCATAGCCACTTCTCTCCAACTAAAATAATCCCATGATATAATGCATAATTGGTAAAGTAAGAGAGAGATAGAAAGAAAAAGTGATTGAATTATTATTCAAATGGGTCCCATCTTATTAGTGTGAAAAAAGCTTCCTAAAATAGAAAGTATGGAAAGTTTCTATTTTTAAGAGACAGACCAAAATGGAAATAATTCTATTTTAAAAAGATGGAGGTAGTATTTGAGAAAAGTAGACAAGTAGTAGATATATGTCATTACTTTACAAAGCACCTATATATATTACAAGTGACTAAGCTTGACTAGGACACATAACCGATTTGAGATACTTACATATAACTATACAACAGCCTCCATTGAGCAAGGCTAAGAAGAATTACGAATGCATAGTTTCTCCTACAAATGGGCTGCTGTGGGATCTGTACTGTGGGCACTTCTAATTTCTCGCTAATCTACCTTGCTTAATGGGCACTTGTGTTAACCTAGGTCGTTAAATATATCTACTATATAATGTTCTGTGAATTCAATAAGATTAAGATGTATGTCCTTGATAAGGGAATTATGCTAAAGTGTGGGAAAGATGGTTTTAGTAATATGATTAACATTGAGATGCCTAATACTTTCACATTTTTCACTCTGGAGTGTATATGATAAAGAAAAAGAGTAATTCTTTATTTTTTATTCAACTGCATCCACTGTCGTAATATATTATGGTGGGTATGTTAAATTGTACTAGGATGTCTATCATCCTGTATCATTATTTTTTACCTGACAGGCCAAGTGCATATTTGGCTTGTCAAACTTCATGTAGGACGCAGATCCATAACTTTTTCCGGGGTAATTTAAGAGTTTTTTAAGACAAATAATTTTTTTATTGCAATGACAAGATACCCCATTTTTAGTTGTTTGTTTCCATCTCTATGTGAATATCTTCTGTTAAAATGTTTTATCTGCCTCACAAGTGGAAGTTAATTCTAGCGCACATCGATGATGGTTCTCTTATATCTCATGTCTTTCCTGCCTACGTGATGGAAGTCCAATGTGTCATTCCGGCCCACACGTGCCGGGGCGTATTATAATGTCTTAAATTCTGTCCCACGCCGACTTGGTGAAAATCTCATCTAATCTATATAGAGCGGATAACCCTCCCCCCTTATGAGGCCTTTTAAGGGGTTGAGCGGCCCATTTCTGATATCTTCCATATCTATGTAAATATCCCTGCCAATTTATGGGCACGTGTTAATAGTGTTCTCGCATGGAAGGATGATATTTATAATTGCAATCTTCTTCAGATTCCAAGGGTTATAAGGAGAAAACTTGTGTCTATGTGCATGAAAAAAGAGAGCTCCTATCTACTGAGTGCTTTATTTTCTAGATATATTTCATAGTTTACCTTTAACGAGACAAATCAATAATCTATGCAGGTGGTACATTTTCAGCCACATACAATGTTCATGAACAGAGTTGGGTGTAGTGTATGTGTGCAACAATGCGATACTGAGTTACTGGAATGGCTTGATCCTACTGGACCTCCCAAACATTTTGGATGGCAGTCTGAAGTGCCTGAACTGATTAAGGTGTGTAATAGTCATCCATACCCTTTATTTTTTGCTTTCCTTCCAATCTGAGTTCTAACTGTATCTATTGTTCGCTGAAGCTGCGAATGGAAGGGTACCAGTGGAGTGCACCATTCACTGTTGGATCTGAAGGTCTTATGTCTATATGGTTGAGAAGTGAACAAGGAAGTGAACACATGGCTCTTTCAGTTGAAGTAAGAGGTGGGGCAAAGACGTGCCGCTATGAAGTTATACTGCGTCGCTGCTCTTTCTCAAGTCCTTACAGGTGATTCTCAAATCTTACTTCCTTAAATCAACTTCATCTTCTAACTGTGGTTAATCAATGATTTCACTTGTATATGATGGAATTCATACAAAAGAAACTGTGTGCTTCTTTCTTGAGAGTTCAATCTCTATTGAGAGTCATGTCGGCTTAATGTGTTGTGGACTTGTGGTTATAAAGCCAATACAACCTACTTTTCAGAAGTAACACTAGTGTACTTAGGTTTTTTCTTATTTTTCTAAACTTTCGGCAAATCAGTTTTCCTATAAGCATTAAATATGACTTTGACTAAAATGATTTCCTGTCATGATTCAACTGCAAATACAATCTTACACAAATTTTGCTCTTATTGGAAAAAAAGAATTCCAGAGATATATTGTTTTTGCACTCTACTATTTTATGCTGCTTGTACTCTGTGGCCTTCTGTGGTTGCCACTTTATATTTTCAACATATTGTCACTCTTATAGAAAAGACAATGTGTTCCCTGTGGAACTTTCATGCATATTTCCTGCAAATAATTTAAAATCCACAGTGGCGGTCTCTTGTTAGAGCATGAATTTAAATGTTAATTCCTGCTACTTTAGTTTCTATATTTCTGATGCAATCCTTTTGCAGGATCGAAAACCACTCTTTCTTTCTACCAATACAATTCCGTCAGGTCAATGGTTCCAGCGACTCTTGGAGATCTTTACTTCCTAATGCTTCTGCTTCTTTTTCATGGGAAGATCTTGGTAGAGAACGATGTTTAGAACTACTGGTAGATGGAGATGATCCCTTGTCATCACAGAAGTACAACATTGATGAGATCAAAGATCATCAGCCCATCCCAGTTGCTGGAGGACCTAGGAGAAATCTAAGAGTAACCATCATCAGGGAAGAGAAGGTAAATGTGGTCAAAATCAGTGACTGGATGCCTGAAAATGAAACACCAGTTCCTCTTAACCGGAGTGCTTCATCGGTACAACAAATATGTGAAAGTAACTATCAGCTTGAGCCACCACCGTTGGTCTCAGAGAGTGAATTTCATTTCAGTCTTGATGTTGGTGAGCTTGGGTTGTCCATTGTTGACCATACACCTGAAGAGATATTATATCTGTCGCTCAAAACGTTTGTGCTGTCATATGCCACTGGACTAGGCTCGGGTATAAGTCGGTAAAATTCTCAGCCATAGCACTCCAGCTTCCTTTTGTGATATGTTCATTAGATTATTTCTGTTACTTTGTCCTTATTAGTTTTGATGAAGGATCTTCCTTTACCCTTTTTAATATTGATCACAACTTTATATGTTTCTATGCTAATTTTGGATTTTATAACTCAGGTTAAAAATGAGAATGGGGGGTATTCAGATAGATAATCACCTGCCTTTGACTCCAATGCCAGTTCTCTTTCGCACACAAAGAGTAGCGGAAGACTCTGAATATACTTTGAAGATTTCAATAACCCAACAATCTAGTGGATCCTTAGATTTGTGCATATATCCGTATATAGGTTTTCAGGTGATTATATTAAGTATAATATGTTGCATAATCTTGATTTTCCAGTGCTAAGAAACCATGGGGAAATATTCTTTCAGGGTCCGGAAAATACAGCCTTTCTGGTCAATATTCATGAGCCAATTATCTGGCGCCTTCATGGGCTGATCCAGCAAGCTAATATATCCAGAATCTTTGATTCTGAGACCAGTTCTGTTTCAGTTGATCCCATCATTCAAATTGGGTATGCATGAAGCAACATCTTGTGCAACTATTTACTCCTGTATTCGTGATGTTTTTAAAGAATAGGGTTTGATCGTACTGCTCTGTGTTTACAGTGTCCTGAACATGTCCGAAGTCCGTTTTAAAGTAACCATGGTTATGTCACCAACTCAACGGCCAGCTGGTGTCCTTGGATTTTGGGCTAGCCTTATGACTGCTCTTGGAAATACTGAAAATATGCCGGTCAGCATGACTTCCCTGTCTTCTTCTCTATCTTACATTTAATGTGATGTTAGTGAGTGCTGGTCACGAGTTCAACAACTTAGGTTTCATTTCTGAGAACTTGCATTTTTCATCTTTCAGATATATGCATTACTCCCTTTGGTCACTGTTTACTTTTTCTTTTTCTCATATGTATCTTCTTTTTCCGTAGGTGGTTTAATTTGATTTGTTTCAGAACATGGTGCTTGTACATGAATCATCTAGTTATGAGGACTCGACATTTATGATTTGTTAAATTGGAGATAATCTTTCAAATTTTCATATAGAAGTGATATTAATTGTAGTGTCTTTGATATTTGCTTTAATCAGGTCCGGGTAAATCAGAGATTTCAGGAAAATGTTTCGATGAGACACAGTGTTCTAGTCAGTAATGTTGTCTCAAATATCACAAAGGATGTACTAAGTCAGCCACTGCAGCTTCTTTCTGGGGTTGATATTTTGGGAAATGCAAGTAGTGCACTTGGACATATGAGCAAAGGGGTTGCTGCCTTATCAATGGATAAGAAGTTCATACAAAGTCGTCAAAGACAGGTGTGAACTAGTTATGCCTATTTGCTGTGACTCTGAGCTCTAGATCATTATTTTTTTAATAAAGTTACTCTTGACCAGAATGGGTAAATACCATTTAACATTCCAACGATTGTGACTTTTTCATTTTGTGTCTCAGTGTAAGCATGTTAACAAATAAAGCTCTAACTTTTTAAACAGGTTCATAAAAAGGTTCTGGCTACCTGAATCGGGCCTGCTTTGCCTAGCCGGCAAGTAGGAATTGCACTTTCGGATGTAAAAAACTGTCATTTCACATATTTTCTCTGTTATTTCACAAAACAAAAAGATATGAATTTAACCCTTCAAAAATGCATGAATTCAATAATCAAATGTCGCTTTGCTTTTTTTTTTTAGATTCCATGTTTGCCAACTTGGAAAAAATGACCTAATTATAGACATAAAAGTGCCAACTAGACAAAACAGGCCTAATTTGGGTTACCAAAGTACAATTGTTAAAAAAAATGAAAAGGTTGGGATCTGATTTGTTAATATGCTTACATTTGAGTGGTAAATGGTATTACCCTTTAAAGAATGCAACAGAGGTTGACTAATTTCTTATTGAACACTGATCCTCGTTTGGCATTTTGTCTTCTGTTGTATGCACATAAATAATTTGTGTTAAGTATTGTTCTTCAAATTATACATTCTTTATCTTGCAGGATAACAAAGGTGTGGAGGACATTGGCGATGTCATAAGAGATGGTGGTGGGGCTTTAGCTAAAGGCATATTCCGTGGAGTCACTGGCATTTTAACGAAGCCTCTTGAAGGAGCAAAAGCATCTGGTGTTGAAGGCTTTGTACAGGGTGTCGGAAAAGGAATAATAGGTGCTGCAGCGCAACCTGTCAGTGGTGTTTTAGATCTTTTGTCCAAAACTACAGAAGGCGCAAATGCAATGAGAATGAAGATTGCAGCAGCCATTGCTTCTGAAGATCAGCTACTACGCCGAAGACTACCCCGGGCTATTGGTGGTGATAATTTGCTCAGGCCTTATGATGAGTACAAAGCAAAGGGCCAGGTACATTCTCTTCTACTCAAATGATTTATGACATTTTCGATTTGGTGCTGCTTTTTGGCATGTTTGCTGCATCAACTGGCAACTTAAAAATTCTTTATCAAGATAAGATGGATGATTTGTGGTATTATGTGAGCATTTTTGGTTTAATCAATAACTGGGCTGAAACACGTCGGACTTGCCAGAATTACTTTTTAGTCAATATTCTGACCAGGATCGGTTAAATGGGGTTTTTATGGTTCGTACTGTGCCTGACTATCCCCTCCATTTTTCACAGTGCTCACCTAAGTCAAATTTTTTTTCTTTCCCTTGTTTCACTTTCAAACTGTACATCTATGAATTTATGATATATTATCTAACTTTTGAGCGGATATAAACCCAAGATACTATCTCTATTGCCAATTATAGGTCAGCCTAAATATTTTACCAGAGAAGGTTGAAATGCTAATGCCTACCTTTTTTGTGTATGGTATTCGGTAAATAACTATGTCAATTTTGCGTTGCTGAATTCTATTGCAAGTTCCGCTTCTAAGCTCCCTCTGTTTCTTACTTTGGTAAGTGTGACTATATGATTCTTTTTCATGATGAAGGCGATACTGCAATTAGCGGAATCTGGATCGTTTTTGGTTGACATGTTCAAGGTCCGTGGGAAATTTGCTTTGACAGACGCCTACGAGGACCACTTTGCACTTCCGAAAGGCAGAATTGTTATGGTCACTCACCGAAGAGTTATACTGCTTCAAGTTAGTTCGATTCTGTCAATCTGCATGTTTTTTGTCGCGTAAACCATGTTTCTGACTGTTTTGTTGTGCTGTTTCAGCAACCATCCAACCTTATTCAACAGAAAAAATTCAACCCAGCCAGAGATCCATGCTCGGTGATCTGGGACGTGGCATGGGACAACTTAGTGACAATGGAACTGACTCATGGGAAGAAAGATCATCCCATTGCTCCACCATCACGCGTTCTTCTGTATCTGCATAGCAAATCTGCTGACACAAGGGATCAACACCGAATTATAAAGTGCAATCGTGATTCTAATCAAGCATTCGAGGTTTATTCTGCAATCGAGCTAGCAAGATCAACCTACTTGCCAGACCTGTCAACGGTTTGATTTCATTTCCAACCACTTCTTCTTTTCAATTGATACAAATAGAGAATGTATGAAGATGATTCTCATTAGAGGTAGTCTTGTGTTAGACGTCTGGGTCAAGATCCATCCGGTACATAGCCATATCCCAATCTAAACACAACCAAACACTAACAAATTACAAATATGCACTGGATATGAGCTTGATTCCGGATATGGGTACCTGTCCCATCAGACAGTCAGACACGCGTTTTTGTTATCTCACAATGCACCACTATAGCGTTCTCTGCTTGAGAGTATGTTTCTAAGCATGTATTTTTCTTCTTACACACAATTCAATCTTTTTCAGTTTTCAAAGAAAAGCAAGGTGACGAGACCCTACGCTCCAACAGTCGAACATCCAAATCTTAAAGGAGGGGGGTACATAATGTCACCACAGATGCCTTCACCCGTATCCTCATATTCATCTCTCGGATCACTGAACAGTGACTGATACAACAAAAGTAGCTCATCTACACATTCTTGATAGGCGAAGCGGAGCTGACAGAGAATTCAGTATTAAGATGAGTCGCCTTACAGCTTGGTGATGAGTGGAACCCCGCCGTGCTCCTATATAGAGACGATCACAAATTTTAAAGCATGCAACGGTGAAAATACGCTCGACGGAAGAAGAGGGTTCTCAATCAGCAGCCAATGCTTCCTGAGGTGAGCGAGGATACAAATAATGCACATACAGAGCGCAGTCTTGCTTTTGTAAGAGAATGAACGTTATTTCAGTCACATATCAATAGTTTCATGTATTTTTATTATAGAATCATATTACGTATATATATATATACATACATATTTGTTTTTCTCCTTTTTTCAATAGATACTATACAAGATAGTGCTGCCCTTGTATATTTAGCGCTTAACGGAAGAAGGCACTGTATCATCTTTATTTTGAGTACATTGTTTCCCACTTTCTACACCAATTAACTGTGTTTTCTTTTATATTATCATTACGAAATAGTATGTCATTTTATTTTGCATGTCAGTACATTTTCAGTCTTTGAAAAGCAAAATCTACTGACAAAACACAAATAATCATGTGCGGATAGAGGTTCATTTGTTATCAGGAGGTTTCAATTGTCCTGAATAAAATAAAAAGTTCTAACATTTGTATTATAGTGATGCTAAAGATCCGCATTATAATGTGCACACACCACTAAAAATAAAATATACATAATTTTTTAGAAAATATTTGATTATGTTTTATTTCAATTTTGTAAATTCGATTATACATTACCACAATCAAAATAGATTAATAAAATAGTACTCATTTTTTTCTCTCTAATTTTGGTGGAAAGAATGATGAAAATTTAATTAAAAGTCATAAGTATCAAAAAAGTATTTGAAAATTAATTATAATTATTATTTTTATGAATATTTATTAAAATAATCATTGTTACTATTTTCTTCTCCAAAAAACATTAAAGAGTAGTAAATGTCAGATCATTGTATCAAATACTGACAAATCTTAATTTCAATGATATCGAATAAACTTGTTTCTTGATTTTCATCTGGTCCATATGGAATGCAATATTCAATAGTACTACTAATTAACCAAATATAGTAGTATAAAAATCATCATTTCTCTATCTCTTACTTACCTAATTATACCTCCAATCAGACTATAAAACTCAGTAATTGTTTCCCCAAAAAAACACCAACACATTTTTTCAAACTACACATCAAAACACAATGGTTTCTCCAATTTATTCCTTTCTCTATACTTTCATTTCCCTAACATCACTCCTCTCAAACTCATATGCCCATTCACCACCAAATTTGATCAACGATATTTGCTCTCAAACACTAAATTCATCACAATGTTTGGAATATCTAAATCAACTCTATAAAAACGGTGATACTCTACAAACTCTCACTCAAAAAACAGTCCCAACCACCACAAATTTCTTGTTTCTAATCTACGATGAAATTCATGTACGCGAAATAGAAACAATCAACGATCCAACTTTGAACCAAATTTACAAGAAATGTGGAGCGGCATATACTGCAGCAACAAACTCTCTTGATCAAGCAAATCAATCCTTCCAATCTGGTGATTATCAAAAATTTCTGAATTCAGCATCCAATGCTTTGAATCAAGCTCAATCTTGTGCAACATTTTTTGAGAAGGGCTCTGAGCCATCTGATTTCAATAGCCTCGATCTACAAGGTCAAAATGTTTGCAGCATAGTTTTGGTTATGTCCAAGCAGTTATTGGCTGGAAAAGTTTGAGTTTATATTTTTAGTTTGGTAATAAAAGAGTGTTATGTTAGTTTATAATGTTGAATGACAACATGTTGCTTCTACTTTGTGAATTGTGAATCTTCATTTTCAATATATAAACTGCATCATAATTTTTTCTATGTCGATGTTTTCACCAATATATATACGGACTATTAGAAAATTGACAACGAAGTGTGATTTTTTTTATTGACATTGTTTTATTTATGTAATAAAATGTTGATTTGCTTGATATTTTTTTCTATGCAATGCAATGGCTTTGTATATCTATGTTTATAATTTCTACCAGTTTTTCAAATTTGTTATATATATATTTTTAAAAATACTAATTTTATACTTACTTTTAAAAATATAATCAAATTTATACAAATATATTGATGGTGATAGATCAATATCCAAAGTATTGAAGAATAAAAAGCTTGCCGTTTATTGTCAAGGAAAATACTATTTATTGTTCGCTTTGAAGGACTTTTAGTTTTTTATAGTGTTAATGGCGCAACATTTAAATTTTTTCTAATAATATCACCAATACTTGTTGCAGTGGAAATCAGAGAAAATCAAACACTTCAGATATTGCAATAACATCTATTAATCTTTTTTACTTAAAGAGAGCATTATTTGAGTTTGGGAAAATAAGTTTTACCACAAAATACCAATAATCCAATCAAAATGTTTGAGTCCATACTATCAAATAAAAAAATATAGCAATGCAGAAACACAATTCCAGTTATCAAAATCAGAAAATCCCTAGAATTAAATGAGAAGTTTGACTACCATATACAATACTTGAAATTAATACCCTATAACTTTATTTAATAATTATTAAAATTTAAAATATAATTCATTTAACATTATTTCAACCACTAAATCTCCTAAATTCATTCACTAAATATATAAGAATTGACATTAATATCTTATAACTTTATTTAATAATTATTTAAATTTAAAATATAATCCATTTAACATTATTTCAACCACTAAATCTTTTAAATTCATTCACTAAATATATAAGAATTGGCATAATACCCTATAAATTTATTTAATAATTATTTAAATTTAAAATATAATCCATTTAACATTATTTCTACCACTAAATCTCCTAAACTCTTTCACTAAATAATCATCTTAATTTTCGTATCTAACAAAATGCCTCAAATCGATGAGACAAGGGGGAGTTTAGTTATTTGGGCCTAACTAATTAAAAAGTAAAGCCCACTAACGCAGACTAAAATTTGGGCCTTAGAAACCCTACCCGCTACCCCTCCCCACCCCCTTACCCAAATCACGAACTAGTTTACTCCCTTCTGAATCATCATCAACACCTCCACCGCCCCACCCCCAAAAAATCTCCGCTCCGCAGCCTTCTGTTACTAGTCAATCGAATTCGGTTCACTTTCCTGTTTTCGAACTTACTGCGATTTCGTATCACTTTTCCGCCAGCCATGTCGGAATCGGCCACCACGCATCCGACGCAGGGTCCGATAGCTTATCCAATTACGCTTTGTTGCTGAATTCGATTTGTTTTTTCCTTTTGCTGATTGATTTGTGCATTTTGTAGATATCGCGGATGATATCAAGGCTCTGCAACTCGATTCAGCTGGTATGTTACGTTTTTTTTTGAAAAAATATTTGTTCCTTTTTCTGGATAGTTGTTCTAGCATACGATCTGTCTGTGTATTCAATTTCTGTAACTTGCTTTATGATGCGTATGACGAACTGTTCTTGTTGCTGTTATTAATTTGTAAAGGTAACACTCATGATGCCGTGTTTTTTTGTGAATTCTGGTTGGATGTTAGCAGAGGATACTGTGATGGCTAACACAGAAGACTGGAAGCATGATATAATTGTAAATCCCGATACCAGCGGAGGTAGATAGTGACGAACATGATTTTGTGGTGTGAAGAATACTGTTAAAATTAATGAGTTATTTGCTTGCTAACGAATCTATTATTTTAAATATATGTGGCTTAATAACAACCTTCTTTGATACTCTTTTTGGTAACTGGTTTTGGCATGCAAATTATGTGTGTAACTTGAGTTTACTTTTTGTTTTCTCTATTGGGGCTCATTGGTGATTGCTAGCAGAGGATGCTGTGATGGCGAATACAGAAGCTGGGAAGCCTGATACATCTGTAAATCATGACAAGACGGATGTAGGTATGAATTAACAAGTCCCAAGTGAGCTATGTGGACCTAGGGTAGTTTGATATACATCAATCTTGTTGGTGTCTTACTATCTCTCGCTTTATGTTGCTCAATTTTTGTTGATTGCTGCAGACGATGCTGTGATGGCTACTTCAGAAGATGGGAAGCATGATACAACAGATGGAGGTAGGTGGACCTGCTAGTATATAATTGGTTGTATTCAGGCTAAGTTATGTGCACAGTCCCTATCTGATTAGCTTACATACTTAAAGATTCTGTAAGTGCATTTTTTTGGCACACATGGTATTATTTCCTACAGCTCTTTAGTTCAGCCTATGTCGAATTAAGACTAGTCATGGTAGTTTGTTGATAATTCGTAAGTTATTGCATGTTGTAATGTATTTCTGTATTCCACTAATTTATGTTTTTATCCCACCTACCTCAAAAATTGTGTACTGCTAATATCATATGAATTAATCTCCTCTGTCCTCATGAACTTGTTACTTAATGCTTTTATTTATGGATTTTTTCCACTTTCTTTTATCCAGTGAAAGAGAAGGAAAGCATTCCTTTGGATGATGTCGAGGATGTGGATGAGCAGACAAAGAGACACTTGAATGTTGTATTCATTGGTCATGTTGGTAAGGGGATTTCCTTAAAAGTCGCAATTTATAATCCTTTCCCCCATAACTGAATGCTATTGTATCGAGTTCTACTTTTCAAGAAAGAAAAATCAAGTTTACATCTAAAATGCATCCGTGCGTCATACTTAAATGTAAGTATTCTGGTTGATTAAAACTATTTTAGGGAAAATAACACTGATGATGTATCTGTAGTTCCTTGTAGATATATAATGTATGGTCAGAACTATAATACTCCCTTAAGTAATTGGGTTGTCCTGTCAGTTCTGTAAACTTGGCGTTCTTTGTGGACATCCTTCTATGATAAGGAGTTTTCCATTGGTTTCCACTAATCTTCACAAGAGATTATTCAGTATATATTCATTATTTTTTAACTTTAATTTCCCATGAGCTATATCAATAACGTGTTGTATGGGAAAACTGGATGCTTGTTTTCCTCTTTTCCTAGATTGAGCATTTGAAACAAAAAATAAAATATTAAAGTAAGGATAAAGAATCTGAATATGAAAGTTCATGTAGATCCACTTTAGATATCATGTGGCAGTATCTTATTAGAAGTCTTATTTTTTCTGCAGATGCTGGGAAGTCCACAATTGGAGGGCAAATTCTTTATCTTAGTGGGCAAGTTGATGAACGCACAATACAAAAGTATGAGAAAGAAGCTAAGGACAAAAGTAGGGAGAGTTGGTAAGTAACTTCAGTCGAATCGATTTAAACCAGTGCATTGTCTCACGTATGTGCTTGCATTTTGTTTTGATGCCGAGAGATGTCACTCGTGAATCCTTTTGATAAAAAATGCATGTGTATTATTTGTGTTACCATTTTTTCTGGTCATGGACATTGATGGTTTCACTCAAACTTGTTTGGTCATTCGCTACTAAGCATTTTGTTGTAAACGTATCAGGTATATGGCATATATCATGGACACAAACGAAGAAGAGAGGGTTAAGGTATGTATCTGTGGTTTAGGCTGTTTTAGACTATTCCACTTATCCTTGCAGCCATGTATTTTTTAAAATAACTCATCTGCTGAGCACATGCATAATTTTTTCCCAATATATAGGGGAAAACTGTTGAAGTCGGGAGAGCTCACTTTGAGACAGAAACCACAAGGTTTACAATATTGGATGCCCCGGTAACTCCTAAAGTCTCATAATTATTACTCTTTTTCTTAAAAAATGTGAAATATCTAGATGATATTGACACAAGCAATGATCAATCATATATGTTACATCTCTTTGGTGTTACCTATCGTTTGAAATTGATTTGTTCAGAAATAGGGCCTTTTTATGCTGATAATGGATAGTGATACCTATAAATTCAGTGAACAAGTTGGAATTATACATACTGTTCAAATTGGTTTTGATGAAATATCTTAATTTTTTCTTCTTACCGCCAACTTTAGATAAAGCTATTTCTCCATTTCATTCGTTATTGCACAGTAAAGCAACATTGTATTATGTTTTTTGCTTGGAAGTACATTATTAGCTATTGGATCAATTTGGAAGGCAGCCCTTTGTTTCTGGTATATTCTACTGCCTCAGCAAGAGGTCTTTTAACTTTTAATTTCCAGGGACACAAAAGCTATGTGCCGAACATGATCAGCGGAGCATCTCAAGCAGATATAGGTGTACTAGTAAGTAGTGCTTCATCATTTTGTTGTTATACTAGATGGTATTTGTGATTCTGTGTAGTCTCTATTACTGATACATGTCGTCTCATCTACACTCCTAGGTGATTTCAGCTCGAAAGGGAGAATTTGAAACTGGTTATGAGAGAGGTGGACAGACACGTGAACATGTCCAGCTAGCAAAAACCTTGGGAGTTTCTAAGCTTCTTGTCGTTGTCAACAAAATGGACGAGCCTACTGTGAAGTGGTCCAAAGAGAGGTGATTTATTGGTTTTGATGATTCTCTTGTTTGTCAGATATTATTCTTGTATGCAATTTTCTTATGTATTTTATCTTTCAGATTTGATGAGATTGAGTCAAAAATGTCTCTATTTTTGAAATCCTCAGGTTATAATGTGAAAAAAGGTAATTTTCCTTTGAAAGTTTATGTGGTTTCAAGTGTGCTTCTCATTTGCAATTTTTGTTTCTCCACTTAATTTACGATTGTTTGGGTAAAATATAATTTTGCAGATGTTCAGTTTCTCCCAATATCTGGTCTTATGGGCACAAATATGAAGACTAGAATGGGCAAAGATATATGTCCATGGTGGAACGGTACATGTCTTTTTGAAGCTCTTGATGCTATTGAAATTCCACCACGTGATCCCAAAGGTCCTTTCAGGTGAAATAGGAGTTTTTGTTACTCTCCACTCACTTTCTTATTGCACACAACTTGACCTTTAAATCTAGATGAACTGGTACTTTTGTTTATAACTTTATATAAGCTTTCTTCTTTGGCAGAATGCCTATTATCGACAAATTTAAGGACATGGGAACTGTTGTCATGGGGAAAATAGAATCTGGGACCGTCCGTGATGGGGACACTATGGTAGTCATGCCTAATAAGGTGCCTTTTCAAATGCATATCTTCATGTTCTGGTACATAAGATATACTCCATCTGGCCACAAGAAGTACACAACATTTACTATGTTTGGTGTCCACGAGAAGTATGCAAGTTTCCTTTTTCGGATATGATCCCACACTCTACTTAATATTTTGACATTATAAACTTCTTAAACCAAACTTTTTCCACAATGGGACCCATAGTTATGCTCTACCAATCATTTTCTTGAAACCTATGCCCATCAAATGCTGCGTACTATTTGTGTAAGGAGGGAGTATGATAATTTTCTTTAGTTTGTAGCTATTAGCTAACATTATAATATATTGTGCCAGGTACAAGTTAAAGTTCTTGCCATTTTCTGTGATGAAAATAGAGTGAGGCGTGCTGGACCTGGTGAAAACTTGCGTGTCAGGTTGTCGGGGATTGAAGAAGAGGATATTATCGGCGGGTTTGTTTTAAGTAGCGTTGGTGAGTTTCTTGGTCTGGCTTTCTGTCATTCTCTTCCTTTTCAGTCTTGTTTGTATCAGGTGTTCTTTTTCTTCACCAAGCACCAATATCCTAATCTAATTTTGATTGGTTTAGACATCTGGATTCAGACCTGCAGCTAGCTTATTCTACAGTGAAGAATCGATTTTATGGATATAAATTTATGCTTGAATGCAATTATCACATTTACAAGAGTTTGATTGTATTGATTAATTAAAGCAATGAAGTTCGGTGTTGATCTGTGCTTAGGTTATACTAAACATTGTATGCTTTTGCAGCAAGACCAGTAGCTGCTGTATCAGAGTTTCTTGCCCAGCTGTCAATTTTGGAGTTACTCGACAATGTAAAGCTTAAAATTTATTCATTCGGTTCTCTTATTTCCGTTTTTTGTTTTCATGATCTTTGTTGTTAACTGTACTTGCTGTCCCTTCCATCCTCAGGCAATTTTTTGTGCTGGGTACAAGGCTGTTCTACACATCCATTCTGTTGTGGAAGAATGTGAGATTGTTGAGTTGACACAGCAAATTGATCCAAAAACCAGAAAACGTTTGAAAAAGAAACCACTTTTTGTTAAAAAAGGTGCTGTTGTGGAATGCCGCGTTCAGGTATTACATTTGCAACTCGGGTTACTAATTATATCCATGTGTCTTTTTCTGGCATATACTTAATTCGCACAATATAGAATTTATATTATCTTGTTATTTGTAGTGACTATAAAATACAAGCTTTTGAGTAAAAGTCACTTTAAATATGGTTACTGCTGTCCTAGATTTTGTCCTTTTCCCAAATGAAAAACCTGAGCTACTGTATTATTGATGCTAGTGAAGAATCTGTAACTGTTTTTGCTCAGTAGTTGTCATATGCATCTGTATTTTGACGATTATAACTAATTGACAAGATAATCTCCTAAAATATTTATGTTTTAGCTTTATGGATGACATCTGTGTATTCACTACCAAAATCTTCTTTTGATTCATTCTCTGTATAGGTGAACAACATGATTTGCATTGAGAAGTACTCGGACTTTCCACAGCTTGGGCGGTTTACTCTCCGCACTGAAGGTTAGTGTGGCATTATGTACTGCTTCTACTGGATTGGAACTGTTTCTCCAAGAAAATTATAAGTTACAACTCTTAACAATTTTTCACAGGGAAAACTGTTGCTGTGGGAAAAGTAACTGGGCTGACTTCAAGTGAGAGCGCTTAAAAATTTTGTCGTGAGAGGTGGTTATTTCTGACTTGTTAAATGTCATATTACACTGCAGCTTCATGTTTGCTGATACTTGCAGCTCCGACACCTTCCGTTGTCAACAAACCATTCATATTTTGAATTATGAAAGTGTATTTGGGACATTCTTGTTAGCTCAAGAGGACTGGCTATGTGGCTAGATTGATTTTTTGACTTACAACTAGACTATTTAAAAGGCCATTATTAGATATTCATTCATGAGCTGTAGTGACACTCTTGCTTAAATACGATACCTTGGTGTGCATGAAAATGCTAATCGTAATATTTTGCAAAACATAACTATTTTCTTTTTCTTTCTTTCTGGTTAGCTGGCTGATTTCTGAGCTTTCTGGTGAAAAGAGGCAACATGACAGCACCTGGTTCTAGTATCGTCTCCTTCAAATGAATTTGAGGGTGATTGGAATGAGATTGGTTAGGTGCTCTTTTCGGTGGTTTGTTATTATTTTGGTTGAGAGTGTAAGATGTGGCTCAGTTGTAAGTTTGTGCGGTTCTTATTTATCCTAGAGTCCTCTTCATAGACAGTTTCGATATATACAGATTATGTGGTCGCATTTATTATGAACTTGCTCCATGTTTCCTCAACAATTCACTTTCATTTATTATACATATAGCCTCTTTTGGGCTTTGCTCAAAATTGGCCTCAGATGTTTATTTTGGTGTCGGAATTGGTGAAATAAATGTGGTGTGTTCAGGTTGGAATATTGAAATATATTACAGTATGTTAATTCGTTGTGTTGATTCCAATGTAGATGTTATAGTACGGTATTAATCCCGTTACTCACGGATGTAATTCTTTTCGCATTAGGTAAAGTATGTTTGTGTTAAAATGACAACCCCTCTTAAAGTGACACCACTTATACAACAATATTATAAAAGCTACATAGCAATCTATAGATTGTTGTATAGCGTGTTGGATATTGCTGGGCAAGAAAAATTGTTGTATAGTGTATAAAATATTGCTGGCCGATTTTTTTAGAATTTTTTTTTAATTTTTTGTCATGTGAGATTATTATTCGTCCACGTATACAAATGATTGGCTAGGAATGATGATATGGTGTTATTTTAAGAGATGGTGTCTCGCTGATTGTGTTGACACACCCCCTCTGATTGTAGTATGTATAGCCGTGAAACCCGAAAGATCTATTCCGGGTCGGCCGATTTCCGCAAGGCGAACCAAACGGTGGAATAGGCTTATAAGAGTTGTGTTTCACGCATATTGCGGCGTACCAGACACGCCCTAATAGTACTCTTAATACTTTGATAAGCTTCTTGGTACGATGGAATGGAATAGTGGAATATAACGTGATTCCTACTTCCATTCTATTCATTTGCTTGGTGTGATAGAATGAATGAGTGAATGGATAAAAATGCAAAGGAAATATAAGGAAATTGGCATTTCATTCCTATCTTCATTCCATTCCATCCTCATTCCATTCCATCATACTAAGCATGCCTAATTATATTGTCATTGAAATGAATTTATGACTAAAATGTCTTTTAGAGCATCCGCAACGCTGTCTCTTATCCTTCTCTTAATCGTCTCATCTCTTCACTATTTATAGGCCCTACTGTATTTTTCAGCTCATCTCTTAACTAAGAGACAAAACCTGCATCCCTCCATCTCTTGACCATCTCTTAACTATTCATTCAATTTCATTTTTTATTTTTAATTCCAACAAATTCAATTAATAAAAACACACTTCATTAAATAAAATAAATATTACAATTTAAAAGCCTAAAAAATAAAAAAAAATACATAATTCAAAATCCTAACTGTTTGAATTTTTTTTTTATTAAATTCGAATTTTTTGAATTTATATAAAAAAAATTATTACGTCATAATTCCGACGCCCACTCGCGGCCGGCGAGTGGGCGTCAGGCCATGCTACGTGGCGCGCGCGTCGTCTCGGCAGCTCGAGGCCGGCCTCGCCGGCACGCGTCGCGCGACGAGATGTCTCGTCTCGTCCAGAAGAGCTTCGCAACGCTGTCTTGATGCTGGCTCGTCTCGTCGAGACGAGACCGAGCTAGCATCGAGTCAGCGATGCGGATGCTCTTATTCTCATATTCGCATGTTACGTCGCACGATTGACTAAGTAATTAAAGTCACAAAATCCACCCAATTAAGATTAAGGTAAAAAAATGAGGTGGGCATTTGATGCGTACTTAATTGGGTGGATTTTGTGACTTTAATTACTTAGTCAATCGTGCGACGTAACATGCGAATATGAGAATAAGAGCATCCGCATCGCTGACTCGATGCTGGCTCGGTCTCGTCTCGACGAGACGAACCAGCATCGAGACAACGTTGCGAAGCTCTTCTGGACGAGACGAGACATCTCGTCGCGCGACGCGTGCCGGCAATATCCTAGCCAATCATTTGTATACGTGACATCGAGACACAATCAGCGAGAGGAGTGGTATTAGATTTGGGGATCCACTGATATCGCTGAAAGGTTGGGTATTCTACCCGAAATGCTCTCGCAAGCTGTTTTTCATTTTCGTTTTGCTTACCGTTTCAGGTGATATTGAGGCGTCGGTGTTGTGCATGGAAAAATTGGTCGACGTCGGCATCCTCTAATTTCTGTTTTCTGGATTTTTTCAATTCCGGTCCGTTAGCTCTACCGTCGTCCGGGTATGTGTATTTATCGCTATTTGAGGGTCGATCTGGTAGTAGTGAAGCTTAATTTTTTGTGGAGAATTTTTACCTTTTTGGTCCTGAACATATGGTCATTTTACCTTTTTGGTCATAAACTTTATCTTTTAGATTTTTTGGTCCTGCACATATGGAAATTTGATCATTTTGGTCCTCCGTCAATAATTCCGTTAAAAACTAACGGTCAACCTGATTTTGACCAAACTAAACTCATTTTTAATTCACTGATTAATCTCCTAATTATTTTAATAAATATCCATTTACAACTACAATTAAAAATAATTCTAATTGACGGAGATTGGAGCTCGGAGGATTGCTACGCCTGCCCTAATAAAGCTTCATTCTTGGATGCGGAGAATGATTTGGAGTGGCGGGGTTTAGGGATGAAGGTAGTGGTGGGTTTCCAAGGCTTGGGCTGAAATCAGTTGTTGATTGGGAGCTGAAATCTGAGATAGTTGATTCCTAATTCCTCTGCGACTTTTTAAGAACAATTTTAGTGCAAATGGCGAATTCTGATGAACCCAATCCACTTTTACCAAATCAAGAAGAAGTTGAGATGGCAAACGAGAAGAAATCCGGCGTCCCCATCAGCAAGAATGTCCCGGTGGGATGGACGGCCGACGGTCTACCCGTGTCTGAATCCATGACGGAGATGTCCCACTAGGATTCTGGTCTCTTCTCTTGTCTTGGGAGGAATGACCAATTCTGCAGTAGCGATCTTGAGGTTTGTGAGTTTTCTTGTTTCCATGTCTCATGTTTTAGTGAATTATTGAGATTGTAAATAAATATTTGTTAAAATAATTAGGAGATTAATTAGTGAATTAAAAATCAGAATTAAGAATTTAATTTGGTCAAAATTGGGTTGACCGTTAGTATTTAACGGAATTATTGACGGAGGACCAAAATGATCAAATTTTCATAGGACATATATTAATGTCCGGGTCAGTACCGCAGATGCTCCTCGTTATCGATCTAGGAAGGGGGAAATCGCTACAAACACACTAGCAGTTTGTGACAGATTTCTTCAGTTTGTGTACATCCTACCGGGGTGGGAGGGGTCTGTTGCAGATTCAAGGGTGTTGAGGGATGCCGTTAGTAGACCAAATGGTCTCAAGGTTCCAAAAGGTAAAAACTTATGTTTATCAAATTGGCATCTTTATTATGATTCACTGTGGATTGGATTGGGACACAGCTACTGGTCCAGAGGATTTAATTTTTCCTTCATTAACTTTACTTCCTTTACGTGTAAGGTTCATACTATTTGTGTGACAATGGGTACGCCAACAGCGAGGGTTTCTTGACACCTTTTAAGGGCGTTCGTTACCATCTCAAGGAGTGGCGCCCCGACAATCAGAGACCATCCTCACCGAAGGAAATATTCAACATGCGACACACAATGGCCCACAATGTCATCGAGCGTGCGTTTTCCATTCTGAAGATGCGGTGGGGTATACTGCGCATCGGTAGTTTTTATCCAATCGAAACACAAAACCGGCTGGTCATGTGTTGCTTCCTTTTGCACAACTATATCCGAGGGGAAATGGGTGTGGATCCGGTTGAAGCTGAACTAGATGCCCTGAACGGGAATGGTGACGAGGAACCTGAGGGAGGGCAGCCTGATCCAGCCGCAGACACCCAGTTTATCGATACGATTGAAGCGTCTCCTGGTTGGAATCAAATGCGTGTCGACTTGGCGAACTATATGTGGGAGAATCAGTAGAAATAAGTTTGAGGACTCGATGTGTAATTTGTTGACTTTGTTCCTCTATAAACTGATTTTGTATTGTCCTTACTGTTGGGTGCTTGTGGGTTGTATTAATTAAGAGTTGGTTCCCTAATGCATTCCTTTTTGCTAGGTAAACTGTGTAGTGCTCTGGATACCGACAATTCTCATTCGGATACAACACGCATTGATATGTCGTCCCATAATTGTGCCGACATAGATAGATATTGCAAGATTTTTGTCGAAGCTTATGGCTAGTCAAGACCGACGAAATGTTATTTAACAGCCACTACGACATGGCTGACCGGAAAATTACATCTCTCGGTTGAAGGAACATTCACAACACTTGCGGAGATACAACCGCAATTTACGTCCTACCTTAAGCATAAGATTATAATGCGTTGGCAACCAACTACTACTTCACACTAGAGGTGTCAAGTGGGCCGGGCCGGCCCAGCCTGGCCCGGGTCCGGTCAGGCCCGATGATATTTAGGCCCAGTCCGGCCCAGCCCATGTCTAGAACGGGCCGGGCCGGGCCTGGGTTTTGGTTTGCATAGATGAGCCCGGCCCAGCCCGAGCCCAGTTAATAAGTGGGCCGGTCCTGGGCCGGGCCGGGCCTGGGCCAACTTACATATGTTAATTGGAATATTGGGTAGAGTTAAAAAGATGTGATTTATTGTCAAATCTACTCAAAATATATTGAAATAGTAGTAGTTGTATATATAAGCACATAAATACATTTCCCACAAATTTAGTATTCAACATAAGAACATACTACACGCATATATACACTCATAAAATATACTCCATATTAATGTCTTGAGGGGAGTGTTATATTGCTACCTCAATACCTAATTGCTAACTACAACTAAATAATAGCCATTAGATATTCAAATTAAGGGTCTAGATCATCAACCACGAAATATCAATACGATCAACAAAAAACGTCAATAATGCCATAGTATTAATTCCATAAAATATCAATAGGGGTATTAATGTCAATTAACTACATGTTTAGTTATGACTAACTTTTAAAAGAAATTCCAAAACGTTAAATTCATATAACATATATCAAATTAAAGATAATTTTATAAGGATTCCAACGATATCATACATGCATATGTTCCGACGTCAAAATTTGAAAAAAAATTCAAAATTTTATCAATTTTTTCGTAAAGCAGAAATGTCAACATACTATATAAAATATGTCAATATAATACATGTAGAATGTCAATATAAGCAATGGGTTAACATTTTTAAAGCATTGTGTTGACATTCTCAAAGCATTGTGTTGATATTTCCGAAACACTATATTGACATTTTCATCTAAAACCCTAATTTGGCGTTTTTTGTATCTTTTTTTATTTTATTAATAAAAACGAAAATTACACGTGGCAAATTGTAGACCACACGTTTTCTAAAATCCTATGACCTTAAATTAGTTGTAGTTAGCAATTAAGTGATGAGTTAACAATTAATCACTCCCCAATGTCTCCCCAATGTCTTGATATGTATATTGATTTATATACAAGCAAAAATATCCACATAGTTTTATATAATCCCTCAAAATCTGGAATCAAAATCTACTAATCTAACACTTATAAAAATTTAACTAATTCATCACTATAATTATGGAATTATTTTTGATAGAAATAAATCAATTAACTACTAATATCTATAATTACGTAAATCACTACTTTTGACTTTAGAATCCACTATTTTGTAAAGAGAAATTAATTGACAATGAATCTCTATTGATATGGAAATAACGATTAATTTTATTCTAAGAATATGATCCACTATTATTATAGAGAAAAATTAGTTAACTAATCACTATGGTTATGGATCAATCTTGGATATTAAGATATGCTAGTATTTAAACAATATATAATTTTTATACGTATATATCTAAGGCATACGCTTAATATTCCATCACTATAATTATGGAAATATTTTTCATAAAGAAAATTAAGTAACAATTAATCTCTACAATTATACAAATAAAATTTGTCATAACACAATTACACGATTAATTATAGGATATATTAGTGAACAAGTAATCCCTATAATTATGCAAATTATGATTTAATCTAAAAATAAGATCAATTAATCTTGAAAGGAAAAGAATAGTCAACTAATCATTATGCAAATCAATATAATTAGTTCACATGATGTTGTTAATTGAATTCATCAATTGTGCCAAATAAGTTGGTGGTGTAAAAGTAACAATAAATTTATATTGTTTGATTGTATGCGTTATTCTTTTAAAAGTTATTAAAAAGTGAAACACTTGAAATATTGAAATGATATATGGAACAAATTTACCTACTAATTACATAAGTGAGTTGTCATGGGCTGGGCCTGGGCCTGGGCCGGTCTTGGGTTTAGAAAACAGCCCAATTGGAGCCCGATTAAACAACAAAGCCCAGTCCAGGCCCGCTCCATTTCACTAACGGGCCGGGCCTGGGTCGGCCCACACCGGGCTGGGCTGGGCCGGGCTGGCCCAGCCCACTTGACATCTCTACTTCACACGCTTAACTACTAGAAATAGAAACACACGCCTACAGTTCGACCACAATAATAAACATCAACACACCAAGCGTCCGAACGTTTTTCATGGGATGATTTTCACGACGAAGTAGAGCTTTCGGGCCGGGACCATATGGAAAGCAAGCACATCGCCGACCTTGATGCTGTTGGCTCTCACAAACTCATGCCATCCGGTTCCGGTGCGCTTCCTCCCACTAGCCGTCGAGATCTTAACCTTCCATACCGCACCACAGTACTCTAGGGTAAACGTATACTTTTGCATCTAGGTAACGAATACTTATGCATCTAGGTAACGAATACTTATGCATCTGGATAACTAATATTTATGCATCATATTTGGATTTATATGTCCACATTCCACAGCCGTAAGATATTACCAGCCGATGCAAATCACAAAATGAGTGGAATGTTGATCCAAAATAACTAATACTTATGCATCTAGATAACTAATACTTATGCATCATACAGAATTGTCTTCGTCCACATTCCACAGCCCTACGATATTACCAGCCGATACACGACCAACACTACATACCAAGCTTCTCCTCGAGGATGTGGATAATGTAGTCCGATTTGTCGACGAGGGAGAAGCCCGAGAATAAGTCCAGACGCTCCGGTTCTTTGACCAGTATGTCACAAGCAATGAACTTCTGCTTCTTTGTGATTTCTGGGATGCAATCTAGCATTTTTGCAACTTCCACTCGCTTTGCGCTGAGATCATAGTCGTATCCAATACGCATCGATAGAGTGTTGAGCCGGTCACTGGTATTCTCATTCATCTTGTTCATCGCATTCAACATCAACTCCATAAGATCTTCAACCTTGCGCTTGCGGAGTGCCTTCTTCGGAGCAGCAAGGTTTGGTGTGGTTGTTACGTCGTTGTCCAGAGAAGCTGCATACCCCTGACCATCATACTGGAGTCCCTCATTGATCTGTTCCTCAGTGTAGAAATCATCGAGGTGGAAAGGACTCATATTCGGCTTGGACTCATCGGCCACGGAGGCTGCTGGGCCATGGAGGACTTCATCAGCCTCGGCTACCTCCTCTGCCCTGCCACCCGCTGCGCGATCTTTTCCAAAGATCGTTTTCCAGTCTTCGTAATAGGGCCAAGCTTTGTACCGCATATTTTTGGCGTGGCTGTCAGCCTACAGAACAAGGTTAATGTTAAAGGAGATCCATGAGGGAGGAAATGCCATTGCTTTAACAGAGATATACCTTAACAATCTGAGCCCATTGATCATCATTGCACTCAATTCTATGCCCACCATCGGAGTTGAACCCGATCCCGCTACGGTTTAGGATGTTTGACAAAGAGTGGTAGTCTCTTTTCCAAGTAGCGATATTCGAGTTGATGTGGGGCGACACCCTCAGCTCAGTGTTCGGGATCTCCCGTTTCAGCACGACGTAGATCATCTTTGAGTGGCCGGGGCGGAAGCCGTTGTCCGCCTTCCATCCTCCCGCAACGATGTCGTGCAAAGCCATTATCATAACATCTTCCTCGCGCCTCGACCAAGAACGCCGAGTGCGTTCCGGCTTAGCAACACCAGACGGACCACCCATAGAACCAACTACAACAACAGCAAACAAAATACAACATGGTTATATAATCGCATCACAAATTCATATTACTCAACCACATTATAAGCACGATTGCATACCAGTTAGACTCCCGATGGTCGTCACCTTCGCCTTGCCCTTTGACGCCATGGTTGTAACGAGACACATATCATATTAATCAAGGCGAATAGCACTTAACAACACTGAAGGCTGAACTACAACTCAACTAAATCGAGGCGGAGTACAAAGCTTGCTCACAAATTATGTGAAATGAATAATTATGTGCTCAAGATGTAGCGTGGACGATGAGTTATACCATACAAGAATATATACAATCCAACATTATCGTTCAAGCTTCACTAACCTTGAATCGGGAACCCACTTCAAACTATAGGTGGGTTAAGCTCGTCGACGGTTGCCTGTTGCTATTGCTGGACGAGGAGGTCGATCTACAATGATGTGTTATGACTTTCTCATTGTTATATAACCTTGTTAGGCTAAGTTATGAGGTCTGACCCTGATTTGGTGGGATTCATCAGAGATTTACCGCCTAATTTAGCCACAAATTTTGGGTCATTGGCGCTAATTTGGGTTAAAAAATCCGGCGCTAATTTAAATCAGTAAAGGGTAATTCAGACCCATATTATTTGATTTCCTACAATCCAAGATTCAACCAAACCCTGCATAGCCCAATCACCATAAAATGGCTGAACCAAACACTGGATAAGTTAATCAGCCCACTACTGATAGCCCATTATCAATGAGTATGGGTTTATTTGCATTCAATGTACCAGACACGCCCTTAAACATTAATCAATAATCTATGTGTTATTGATGACAATCCTGATCGACTACTTATTATCATTACTAGGATCCGATATTGTCACCCTTTCAGTTGATAAATCTAGTTAGCTTAGCAGGGTAGCACTAGTGTGATAACTAATTTACAGTAATAACTAATAACTTTCAATTCAATGTATTAAAATTATCAAAACAAGACATAATTATATCAATACAACACGTAAATTTAAATATCAACACAAAGACATAAATTTATCAACACAAGAAGATTGATAAATTTATGTCTTTGTGTTGATATTTTTTACATACAAAATTGATATTAGTTATTAGTAATAACTAATAACTTAGTTAGTATTTGATCACACACCTAACTTAGCATAAATGAATTTTTTTTAATGGCATTGTGATTATTTAGACTAATTTGTTAATAGCCAACCGTTGCTAGTGATGCTCATTATTAACACATCACGAGCACAAAGATGTTAAGAAATATTACTCCCATCATCTCACAAGAGTATGCATTTTCTAATTTTAGAAATTCTTCTCTCTAATGAGGTGAAACTCATTCTCTACTGACAATACTTTACCTTTTCTTTCTACTTTTATCTTATTTTATCAATTGTACGTTAAAATCCGTGCCCAATCTAAATTGCATATTCTTGTGGGACAGGGGGAATAGTAATCATATTGTTCTCAAACGGTAATCTTCACAATTTCGAAAGATATAACTAAAAGGAAAAATGGTAACCATATTTTTCATTTAAATGTTTACTATACTTCCTCGGTCCCTCGGTCCCGCCATAAGCGATACACATATTTGGACATCAAATTTGAAAAAAAAATTATATTTGAAGAATTAAAGAGTAAATAAAGTAGTGAAGAGTATAATACTCCCTCCGTCCCGCTTTAGCAATCCCAATTACTTTTCTGCACTCTTTTTATAAAAATGATACTCTCTCCGTCCCACTTTAGTAGTCCCGGTTGAGTTCGACACGGGTTTTAAGAAATGTAAAGGAAAGTTGGTGAAAAAAGATAGTGGAATGTGGGTCCTACATTTTTATATTAGTTTTATAATAAAATGTGAATGGAAAAATGTTAGTGGAATGTGGGGCCTAATACCATTTATGGAATATTTCAACCGGGACTCCTAAAGTGGGACACTCAATAATGGTAAACCGGTACTCCTAAAGTGGGACGGAGGGAGTAATAAATAGTTAAAGTGGACAAATAGTAGAGTAAGAGAGAGAATAATGTAGAGAAATGGTAAAGTAAGAGAGAGAATAATATAGATAACTCTACATGATTCTCTCTCTTACTCTACTATTTCTCCACTTTAACTATTTATTACTATCTGTTTTTACAAAACGAGTGCAGAAAAGTAACTTGGACTGCTAAATCGGGACGAATGAAGTATTATTTTTTGGTAAAAAACAAATGACTTATTTTTGATGTGATGTCTTAAAAATAATCTCTCCGTCCTACTTTAGGAGTTCCAATTGACCATTTCTTAATATCCCAATTAAAATATTCCATAAATAGTAATAGATTCACGTTACACCAACTTTTTTCAATCACATTTTACTGTGAAACTAATTTATAATGGGACGAGGGACTGCTCCTTTTGGGTATACATTAATAGTACATCCTTTCAAGCATTAAAATGGTCCAGATATTCCTGCATGGGCCAAGCTCGTACCGGGCCCATTATATAGAGCCCGCTTATTTTCAAAGCCCAGAACAAGAGTGGGCCCCACACGCTCTCCTTCTTCTTCCTCACCTTATCTCACCTTACCATTTCATAATCCAGAAATTACATTTCAATTTTCTCTCTCACACACACACACAGTCGAGCATTCTCCGCTTCTCCTCATCACGAGGAATCAAATTTGAGCGCCGCGACAAGCATGGCATCTCTGGCGCAGCAAATCGGCGGTCTGAAGTGCCCGCCGTTTTTAGCAGGTAGGAAGAGTAGCAAATTCTTATCCAACTCGAAGTCGGTGCTGCCGCGGAGGAGAAGCGTGATTACAGCGGCTTCAGTCATTGCTAACGCCCAGACGAGAGAGAGAATGAAGCTGAAGGAGATGTTCGAGGACGCCTACGAGCGCTGCCGCACCGCGCCCATGGAAGGCGTCTCCTTCACCGTCCAGGACTTCAATGACGCCCTAGAGAAATACGATTTCACCTCCGAAATTGGCGCCAAGGTCTCAATTCAGTACCTCCTTCACTCAATTTGTGGATTCTGTGGTTGTGGTAGCTACTCTATTGACCGTTTCCGTCATGTTTGTAGTTTATAGGATTGAGGTGACCTAGTTAGCATTTCAATTTCGACTAGGAACTCGATTCATTTGGTTTTCTGTCATCATGATTTTCTAGCCCTCAGTTGTTAGGCTGAATCTTCAAATTATGCTGATAACCATAAGTTTTACTTTTACATATAGACATATAGCAATCTAATTTCGTCTTTCTGAGTTTGTTTGTGTGTGAGAGAGAGGTTTATCCATCTGGCTTGATTTTGGGTTTGTTTTTTAGGTAAAAGGAAAGGTTTACAATACTGACTCAAATGGAGCATTGGTAGACATAACTGCAAAGTCATCAGCATACTTGCCTCTAAGAGAGGCATCCATCTATAATATCAAACACGTAGAAGAGGCCGGCATTGTTGCTGGTGTGGTTGAAGAATTTGTGATTATTGGAGAGAACGAGGCTGATGATAGTTTGATATTGAGTCTTCGTTCAATTCAGTACGATCTCGCGTGGGAACGATGCAGACAGCTTCAAGCTGAAGATGTTGTTGTGAAGGGTAAGGTGAGTAATTTTTACAATTCTGCCAATTAGAGTTTGCTGTGGTGTTCTTTGTTAATCTTATTACTCAATATTATATATATAATCCATTTGCTGTCATTTTGATCCTTCCTGTTCAACACTTCCAACTTTTTCTGATAGCTTGCTATAATCTGCTCTTACTCCAGCAAAAAAAGTTAGGACATCGTTTCACTCACCTTTTCTCTTTGGCTTCAATGAACAGGTAGTTGGTGCTAACAAAGGTGGTATCGTGGCACTTGTGGAGGGTCTTCGTGGTTTTGTTCCATTTTCACAAATATCAACAGTTAAATTCTCTTCCATCCTTGTGATTCTTTATCATGGTCAAATGTTGATATTTGGTTACTGTAAATTTTTTATCCGATCACCTTATTTTGATATCCCATGTTTATCAGTTTTCAGTGATCATCACAAAAGTATCAATTCAGGTTTATATTAGCTCATTCTATGCTTAGATAAAGATTAACGTTTCTTGATATTGCATCAGAAATCGGTTGCGGAGGATCTTCTAGAAAAAGAACTTCCTCTTAAGTTTGTGGAGGTTGATGAGGAACAGTCAAGGCTAGTCCTCAGTAACCGCAAGGCCATGGCTGATAGCCAGGCACAGCTTGGAATTGGTTCTGTAGTAGTCGGCACTGTTCAGAGCTTGAAACCTTATGGTGCCTTCATTGACATTGGGGGAATTAACGGCCTTTTGCACGTCAGCCAGATAAGTCACGATCGTGTCTCAGATATAGCTACAGTTCTTCAGCCTGGTGACTCTTTGAAGGTGCATATCGCCATATTTATGTCCCTGCAACATAGTCCCAATAGTTTTATATTCAACTCTCACATCTTTCTTTGTAGGTTATGATTCTTAGCCATGACCGGGAGAGAGGTCGCGTCAGCCTATCAACCAAGAAGTTGGAGCCTACTCCTGGTGACATGATTCGCAACCCTAAACTAGTTTTTGAGAAGGTCAGATTCGCATAATTTCCCCTGCAAAATATATTATATAAGCTTAATGTTGTGCCTTGAATACTATTGTCGTGTGCATGAGTATTGTGGTTTGTGCTGACAGGCCGAAGAGATGGCTCAGACTTTCAGGCAACGAATAGCACAAGCAGAAGCCATGGCTCGTGCTGATATGCTAAGATTCCAACCTGAGGTAATGGGCGTTCTTCCTTGGGTTTGGGACATGGGATGGGTTTGGAATCTTTCCTAAATAGTGGATGCCATATTTAAGCTAATCTCTCTCTCTTTCTCTCTCTCCAGAGCGGATTGTCTCTAAGCTCTGAAGGGATCTTAGGACCTCTGACTTCAGAGCTGCCAGAAGACGGTATGGACTTGAGCGACATCCCCCCAGCATTAGATTAAAGAACGACAACCTCATCTTATTCCTTTTCTTCTCTTTCCTATGATTCATTGAAGGGTTTTTAACCTTTCAAATATATGTAAATCGATCTACCTCTTCTAAATTGCAATCTTGTTTCAACATTAACTTTATTCAACGATTTGGCAAAATTCAATAAAGCATCTGCTGGTATTGAACAAATTGTTTATGTTTGCATATAATAATATGGTTCACTGTGTAGATGGATATCAAATTGAAATTACTTGCACTAAAAACAGTTTACAAACAGGACCACTTGCGCAGGTCCTGCTGCAATACCCAAAATATACACAACTGATTCTCCCCCAGCCATATTTATACAGTAATGGTAGTATCTACAACGTCTCGCTAAAATTGCAATCAATCCCCACCTGAAACGCGTGTGGTTGAACTCTACAGTACTGTTGTAGCAGAGCGTGACTCATTACCTTTGAGTCGGAGTTGTGTGGCTGTCTCCACGGAAAACTGTCTCTTCTGTTGGACAGTTTACAGTGAGTTGAGAGCTTGTTAGGAAAGCTTGAAAGCAATCTTTTTGCTGGATGGTAATCTGCCTCGATCAACTCAAGTCGAAGCCAGCATCAGAGTTTATAGCATATACTAGTTTCTGCTCCATTTGCTCTTTACTGAACAAACAAAATAACCATTAAACAAGACCCCTTGTCATTAGCAATAACAACTTAACAGAGTCGCGGCTGAACTTATACAAACCTTCTATATGGAGGAAGTTTGAGAAGATTCATGCAAGTAGCAGAAGTTGGCAACCGGTCGAGAGCCTCCTCAGATGCATTACCAGCAGTCCTGTTGGAGAAAAGAGGGGAACATAAGCATATGTATAAGAAAATTGCACATAAAAAGATGGACTAATTATAGGAAAAATGTATAAAGGTGCCACCTCTGTATGCAAAATGTAGGTTCCAAGTATTTAAATCCAAGCAAAGGCCCGCGAGAACATCCGGTTGCGAATCTGAGAGCAGAGATGAAGAGAAAGTGTTACTAATGCCACAACATAGATGCAGCAAGTATAATTACATGGTCACTGACCAATGGAATTCACCATAACTTGCAGTAGTCAGATTTCAACCATTAAAGTTCGATATTTATGCATTCTCATATACACTAACATAAATTACATCCGACTTTACAGAATAGCAAACGTTAAATAATGCTTCTAAACTGGATCAGATGAAAGACTTACTTCAAAAGTTTTCTCCGATTTTCCAAGCTAAGGTTCTGAATTACTTCCCAGAACATTTCGATAACATAGTGGTCCTGACAATAATAATTTTGAAGTAAGTAGTTAGACAGTTAAATAGACAACGGACAAATATAAAGGCCAGCAGACACAAACACTAATCTTTAGAGTGAATTCACCCATTAGGAATGGGAATAGAGCAGAGCATATTTGGGAACTACTTTCAAAAGTGTGTATGTGTGTATATACATCTGTAGATGAAATTGGTTGTTCAAAGAGGAAATATAGGTATACCGCAAGATTTGGAAGAACAGTAGGTACTATTCCTACGAATACAACAACAAACATGAGTAAAACTCAAATTGAAGAACACAAATCTCAAAGAAAACAATACTCACTCCATCCCACAATATAGTTCACCTTAGTGTGTTTTGTGAGTAATAAAATGGTCCGACTTTGTTGTTTTTTATGTTAGTAAAATGTACATAATGGTGGTCCATGTTTTTTTTTCCTTCTTGTAAATAGGTATGCAAAATGAGGGTAAAGATTGAAGGAAAGGTGGTCGAGAAAATGAAAGTTAAGAAGTGTGCATCATTTTCTGTGACGGAGGGAGCAATAACTATCAACATTCTTTGCATAAACTCAACACTCGAGAAGACAAAATAACAGCGGGGGGTTTTCATGCGCAGTTTGCAGAATTAAATGACAAGGTAAACATAATGAGAGAATCAAAATAGTTGAAGTGGAACCAGAAAAACTTACTTCGTGATAGCCTCCAGTGTAATTAGTGTGAGCTCGAAGATCTTCCACATCGAATCCATCTACTGAACCAGATATTAGAAGCTACAACAACAACAACAACAACAAACAAGCATTTAGGGAAGCTAAGATGAAATTTCCTACTGAATAATATTGTGACCAATGACAAATATATTTTTTTTTCCTCTAGCATGGAAAAATCAGCAAGAAACCAATTAAACCAAAGCTAAACAATTTTCAGATGAATACAGAACAACCCTATTGTCAGATTAAGCAATACATAAACTCAGTTTACCTGAAGTTCATGCTCATTAAATATGTCGATCCACTCTTTTGGTATTAACTGTTGGAATCCTTTCAAAAAATGTGAACTTTGTTGACGTATCTGCACAACAGTCCCAAGAATGGAAGAAGTTGATATCAAGACGAGCTTTAAACAATTTGATCTTATTATTCTGGAAATATTTCGTAATTTCCTCTTTTACTTTTGGACGGCTTGACATGGATATAAATAAAGAGCTGTAGACCAAATCCAAGAAGCATCTACCTGAAAGTTCAACCGATGGTTGGCTACCAGATGAATGAAAGTAATGACATTCTCATTCGTAACTCGTTTGCTTTTTCCTTCTGGAAGCAGCTCTTCTTCTGTTTGCTCACCATATTCATTGTTATCGATTACAAAGTACAATTCTAACTGCGTTTTGTCACCCCCATAGTTCTGCAAGTCATCATAAAACATGAAATTATAAAAAACATAAATAAGACTGAATTTGATACAAAACACTACACGTGTACAAGCTTAAGGGAATACGTCCTTGCATATCCATCACCAGGGGTTTTGTGCGTTTCAAGAGATTTTTTCTTATAATGTGATTTTAACTTCCATTATTTGTAAAAGCAGCTGAAGGACAAGAAGCATACAGTAGAGGCCACTGGAAGCCTATATTCTATCTCTACTTTAGCATCTCTTAATAAAATTTCCGCTACCCCTCGTCATATTTGGAGTCAGTTTATATAAAATAACCATTTTGCAAATCTTCCAGGCTTTATGATCAGTTCCAGCTAGAATAGTGCAACTATCATTCAGGCAAAGTCTTCAAAGATCAGATGATTACATCTTTTCCCTGTTGTTTAAGACTTGATTGGGGTAGTATTTACTTGAACTACTAGGTACAAAAGATAGGGTATGTTTTTGAAGGAGAAAGAGCATGTGAACTCATTGTTACTAGAAATGCATGAGGTAATACATCATGATATTTATTAGTAAAGGAGGTGTTAAGGAAATTACCTTCAGGAAAATCAAGTGGCGATACAATTCAGGATCCAAGGAAGGCAAGTCATTTAGGTAGTTATACCTGAAAAAATGAGCTACTCAATATATTGAATCACACACCAAAGAATAATTTTCCTGATAAAAAGTTCAGAGACTATGAATCCACATTTCAAGAGTGGAATATGAAAAATTTGCAAAAAGATGTTAGCAGTCACTATTAAGCTACCAAAATTGTGCTATGAAGGTGCAGGGCAATATAGTTGCTGTTAATGGGTCCCAATAAAGCCAGTATTTCTTATCCCATGACAGCAGAAGCCAATTATTAGCCCAGATCTAAGAACCACATGTTTGCAATTATATATATACCCTTTTATATCAAAGACATGCACACCCTCATGCTTATAAAGTTACAACCTCAGTACAGATGGTAAGCTTTAAACCTACTGCTAAAACACTCTAACAGAGATTTAGAGCCTAAAAATGCTGCAGGATATCTGACAGCAAAGTGCTTTAACCGGATTTTGAACAAGGGAACATCCAAATGCTACATATTTAGAAGGTTCAACCTTCGATCACAAATGCCCTACTTCCCTATATTTTTGGATTTCTTTCCTGGGAAATTGTCTTTTCATACATTCATGACTCATGAATCCGCATCAATTAGAACTAAAGCATAGCTATTAAGTATGCAGAACAAGTATATTGCATATATACTAATTCTACAACAGGGCCATTGAGCAGGAACTTACTTTTGCTTCAATTTGCTCAAGAAGAATGTAGCAAATGGTATATCAACCAGAATGCCCTCGAACATTGCCTAAAAGCAAATTTTGTATCAGCATATCGCCAAAACACAAGTGAAAGTAAATCTACTCACTGGAACACTGATGAGCATTTTGCCAGGTGAGTAAGGTAACTAATCGAATACATACAAAAATAAAAGAAAGTTACATGAAATAAAAGACAACAGGAAAAGACATCAATATTGATGAAGAAAGAAAGTAATGACAAGTAGCAAGCAGAAGAACATCAATTCTCAGTCAACTTTAGTTTAGGCATCACAACTTGAGCGTGTAAAGTAACTCCTTAACTCAATTCTTATCATTGAGCAAAAATCATGACGTTGTTAACAACAATCAGCAATCAGGAAATACTAAGTGTGATGTTAGCAATCCAAGCCATGAAACCATTAATACCTTAGCAAGAATAGTTCCGAGAAAGTGAAAATACTCAAGATGCTGTTCATGTACCAGTCCAGATCCAGGATTCGGGTACAGGAGGTGATCCGCAGTTTCCTGAACATGCAAGCCAGCTCAATATGGAATAAGAGGATAGAAAGTACCACGTAATACAAGATCGTGTCATATAAAAGGGGAGGTATGTAAGAAAAAGTAAGCAAAAAAAAAAGCAAGCAAAGGCACATCAATTTCTCGGACTGGTTAGCTTAAAAATTTATACTTCATGTGTTACATCATCCTAGGGCCAAGATAAGCATAACTCTGATTAAATACGTAAGGAAACAAATAGGGTACAGAGGACTTTCTGGTTAATGGTTACCACTCATTCACTACTGCCACTTCAGGCAATCATAAGTGTTATTACTTGGAGAGTAGTCAAATCGCATCTTAGTATAGCATAAGTACAAAAGTTGGGCTGCTAAATTCATACATTGACGTATACAGAATACAAGCACATCAAAATAGTAACATAGATGAAAAAAATCTCTCAATCATGAAGAATTCACAACCTTAAACAGTCCATACTGGATATCAAAAGCTGCCCGAGTAATGTTTTCCATGAAATCTTTGAAAATACCTCCACCATCAATACCAGCCTCCTCAACTCCAAGTTCATTAACAAAAGTTATACGGATCTGGATGAAAAGAACAGGAAGATTATATAGGAAAGGGCATTAGATCAGACAATAATGCAAAAGTTAATAATGTTGAGCATATGTTGCCGAGAGAAACAGGCACAACATGCAGAGATATATAGAGACTTACCACTCCCCGAAGATCATCTTCAGTCAATGCATTTAATTGGCTGAAGGAATCCTCTAATATATGATCTCTTCTTATTTTGAATCTGTTTCTGGTAAAAATTGAATGAGCACTATTTCTCTCTTTCATAGTTGCTAGCTGTGACTGCAGGAAGTCAATATCAAGTGGTGGATTAAAACAGACATAGTTCTACAATATTTATCAACATCTATCAAAGCTACATTAAATCTAAAAAGGAAACATAGCACAACACACTCACATGAAATATTTTAGCTCTGCTTGTAAAAGGTACCAAGAAAGGAGCCTGTTTAAGAATGTCATTTGCCCGTGTATTCTCCGTCAGTGCCTGAGATGATTGATCGCAATATTGGTCAGTCAGTAAGTAGTTGTGGAGGAGATGGTAGCAATAAAAATAAAATACTAATGATTTTAATATTGTATCCAACATCATTGACAGACAATATATTACCTGAGACATAAATAAATCACTGGGAACATCTGCATTGAAGTCACTAGGGGAGGTAAATTCCCGTCTGTTATTCCAGTCTTGCAACTGTAAACAATTTCGGTTCAGAATGATTATATGAGCACAATATAATTACACATGCACAACAACAGTAAGATATATCTAACAGAAACACTCAAGTGTAGTAACACTTGAGAAACCCCGGAATCAATAAAAATGGGTAAAGAAAAAAATTCCTAAAATCTGTAAAACTCTGAGCATGAAACCTAATGTACCTGTGACATGAGCTCAGAAGCAACCACACAAACCCTGTGTTGAAGAAATTCTATGGGCTGCCTCTTCATAGCAGAAGGACCATCACCAGACTTTGAGAAATCAGGTGTTACCACTGGATTAAGCCAAAGAATCTGCCACAAGGCCTAGACAAAGGAATGAATATTGAGTTAACTTATAACAAATGAAATAAGAATATTAAAGCACTAAAATATACTATAGAACCACACGACTCATGACTGATGAGTGGTTATTTTTCTTTAAAAGTATTAGTGGTACTAAGGCTCCAAAAGCCTCCAGAAAATGATCAAATAAGCAGAAACTAAATTTTCTATGGACGATGAAACTAATAACTATTAAGGCTCAGAAAATCCAGAGTATGGAAGTTGCTGCACTCACTGATCTGTTTGTCTCCTTTCATAGTATCATGGCTCATATAGCAAGAACAACTGTTTATCGAGTCACGACATAGTTCTAAAGTGACATTACTGGTCACTATACCTATGTAGTATCTTAGTTAAGTGACATGATATGTAGAAGTTTGAGTTAACAAGCTAGACGACTTAGAAACTTAAATGAAGCTTTGTACGGAAAAAATAGATGGTACAGCATTTACCTGTCTCAAGATGACGATTAACAATCTAATATCCTTCAGCGACAGTGGCTTCTCTTGTTCATAAAACTCCTCATTGTCAACAATCGTTAGCATGTGCCTAATCCACAAGCAATAAGTTATCAACTTAACTTAAATAATAAGCCAAATATAATTGGGTGCATATTATGCATTGCAGAATTTTCGGAATCAACAAAAATGAATGCATACTTGTAGACAGGGCAGAAAACTGCTAAAGGCAGTAGCCAACCAGGAGCATTGGCAGGCATATAAGCTGACCGTTCAGACAAAGAAGACCATGAATTATTCTCATTCAATCTCTTCATGAAATTCCATAGGATGGGAACCAGCTCTGTCCTATAAGCTAGCACAGTCATAATCCGCTCTAGGGGCAAAGTATTGAAAGTCACGTGCAGAAAAGAACAAGCCGCATCAACAGCAGCCACCTCTTTGTCATCAGGCCTGCCTTTACGTGAATTTGTAGGAACAAGCGCACCCAATAAGGCATTAATCTGTGTGGTGTAGGACAAAAAAAGAGGGCGAGACCGAGAGATGGAGGGAGAAACAGAAAGTAAACATGTTATCTAAACTAAAGCAAAAATAATATTATTGTATCTGACCTTACACAAGATAAAACATCTAGCGTACCAATTGTAGAAGAAATCGAGAATCTAAAGCATTAAATATCTGCTGTTCCAGGTCCCTGTTCAAAGTAATTTGTGACAGCTCATCACCAACCAGCATTTCATCTTCATTCATGGAAGAATCTGAATTATGGAGAAAAATGTTATAATGGACCAGCTCATTTATATAAGAAAAACAAATGTAACTTAAAATAGAATAATGACTGTAGTACTACTGTACTAGTATCTTGTATAAAAGGTTCAACTCTGCCAAGAAAATAGAACAGATCTGTACCTCCTTGATTTGATGTTCGGAGAGGAGGAAGTGCTTGGACTAAGTATGTTGAAACGGTAGCAAAATCTATAGCCTGACAGATAGAGATCGAAAGCCATGAATTCAGAGCCACACGTGCAAGTCAACCACAGAATTGAGGGATGGGGTTAAAAACAAATCAGAGCAATCAACTTCCATCAGCTAGAAAGAAGGCAATGATACAGAATTCTAAGCAAAATGACAACCAAACTATGGCAGATGTAAATGTATGGCTCCAACTCACAAGGTGGTGGCAAGAACAACAAAATTGTTGATCGGTGATTTATAAGAAAAAATAGTTCAGGACAAGTCCACCCCCTCTGATTCGCAACCTCCTGTCTGTAACAAAGTTACGTAGGCTATTAAGTTGAAGAAAGTGGAGCTGTCACCGTCTGTTACAGGGACTGTTACTAGGTGTAGTTAACACTGTGGCAATTTTTAAATGGTAAGAGGAAGTGGCATCATGCTATCTTTATTTCATAATTATTGCATTTGCTTCTATAAGTATTCCTTGAGGTTAGAAGAGGAGTTTATGTTTCGTCAAGTATTGTATTGAATGCATTATCCGGACTTCCAATGAGAAAAGAGTCATATTTTTATTACTTTTCCTCACAAACGCTGTCTGACTGTCGACAACAGATTCGTCTCCATTGCTTCTTTTCTCTAACACCCTCCCCCCAAGTGATCATTATAAGAATGGGTCATTTGAGAATTATGTATACAATAAACAGAGGTAAAACACAGGAGGAATTTTGTGTGCAGAATATTTTATGAGCAGAGGAAAGCATACAGAGTTCCCATAACAAATGCAGCAATGCCACCAATGGTTATAAAAGATTCAGAGATCCAATGCCAACACTTAATAGCAGCTGACAATATTACGTACTGAAAAACATCTATTAAAGCTTTTAGCATTGAGGTGAAGAAGGAAAGTTACTTTACCCAAGCAAATGAACCATTCTGAGCAATAGCAACCCCAGCAACTTCCAACAGATTTCCTAGAAGACAAGCATAACTGGGAAAATCACTTGATATATCACCAGGCAGAACATTGGTATGATCTTTCACACATGATACCATTTGATGAAGATAATGTTGACTCAAATGTGGTGCAGCAAAAATCTGAATATGTAAGATTAAGTTAGCCAAATAGTCATCAAAAACACAAATAAGAAATGTAACAATAATTAAACTGCACAGACAGAAAACATATACAATGTGAAAACAACTGTTAAAAGTTACTTTACTAAACCAAGTATAAAGCAAGGGGTTGATATCTCCAGAGCCAGAGAGCCACTAGACTCGGCCCTAAACCACATTCACCTAAATACTGACTGCATGTAACTCGGTGAATCATGTCTCGGATGGATGAGGAAGTACTAGCGAAAAATCAAAACTAAGAGGTAAAGAAGGTAGAAACTACCTCTTTCAAGTGTGGGAACAGCCGCCACAAAAAAGGAACCACAAGTATCTGGGATGAGAAGCTCCTTCGAGGATCACTACTTGAACATGTACAAGATGCTTGATCAACATGGGAAAGTATAAGGGCAAGAAGGCTCTCCAATGAAGAGATAGTCCCCGTAGAGCTTTGCAAAAAATTTTTCTACAAAGATTAAAGCTTGTCAATGTTGCTCATTGGTATGCACTCAAGACATAAAATCTGCATGGTGCATGTATATGTAACCAACTATTCAGTATTCATGCAGCAAATAGTCAAAAAAATGCCAGGCACCTTGCTATGTCTATATAATGAGATGATAACGTACCCTTTAAGTTTCATCGCCAGCACAACAAAAGCTAGTGGAATCAATTCAACTAAAATTATGTTTTCCTTAGCCATTCAATTCCATGTATGTAATAACAGAGTTCACCTACCAGGCTACCACTAAGCGGAAAGCTTTGAACTTCAGCGAAGTATGGCCCAACTTATAAATTTTTATTTACAATAATGGAATTCAGCTTTGACTCAACTTGAAAAAAGTTTACCAAATGCAAGCATGAATTGAATTATAGACATAGTATTCAAAAGTTGGCATCGATATATACAGATCCAACTATGCAAATTAAGATTTTTTTTTCCTAATATATTTACCTTTTTAGGAATTATATATTTAATTTTGACGAAGTACTTACAAAATGACTATTTCCCATTTCTACCCGGGTAAGGAAATTTTCAGTTCTATAAATGATAAGGAACATCTTTGCATATATCAGAATGAAGTTATGAACAAAGTCCAGAACATTATTTTTGGAAATTATTGGACATAAACTTTGAACCTAATCAAATTTTACTCCGCCAACAAGAAGAGGCACACATGATATTGATATATTAATGTAATTATTTATCTAGGCTATATACAAGTTCATGGAGATTAAGCTTATGGGACATCTAAAATGCTCCTATTCTGCATGATGAAAAGATCATACTACTGTAGAGTGAATAAGAATCCTTTTCAATTTACTGCAGTTCTAAACTCTTGTTACTCTTCAAGTGGTAAACCATTTGCCACAATAGGTGACTTAATGAAAAGTTGTTGGTGCAGGACTGCATAGTTCTCTTCTTAAAGTAAATTATTATTTTATTAATAAATGTCACACATTCTAAGTTGGTCAATAAATTTATAATCCCAAACCCACATTACAGTATGCAACAAATGCGCAGACTTCATCAATGAACCTCTACATTACACAAATTTGCTTACAAGTTGCAAAAGAGAGCACACGTACAACCAAAAAAGAATAGATATCAAATTACTTGTGTTTGTAAAGATTAATTGACCGAAATGTAGGATAAACTACATAAAGCAAAACCTACACCACATGTAATTAAAGAACAGAAAAATTCATGCTGATTACCTTCACCAGCAGGAAAATTTCTCTGAGCATGGAGAACATGTTTCTATCTGACAAATAGCATAGTATGTTACATGCCCAAGGTAGCTTTGGATCAATCAGTGAAATAACAGCATCTAGTAATACATTCGCTGATTGATTGGACTTCTCAGGTGTGGAAAATAACTGATCATTCAAACGATCCCTATTCAGATCAAAAGGATAGACTCATTAATTAAGGTAGATAAGTCAATAGCCTAATTCAACATCTTGTGATTCATAAAAGACCTGAAAATGTGATTTTCACCAATTAGGTAATTATTCTGGTTGACTTACACATAAACTAACGTCATTAATGCTTGAGACAGAAGGATGAGAATATAGGACGCTCATATATTTGACAAAATGGGAAGAGTTCAAGAGTCAATACAAACTGCTGTGTGAAAGAATTAAAAGGACTCCTAGTAACAAACCTATTTTCATAGATCGCACGAAGGCAAGCATAAGCAAGATTTTTAACCCTGTACTCCACCAGAGCATGCTTGGATGAGTAATCCATGCCAGCAAAGAGGCTCACCGCATCACCTGCAGTAAGAACAGGTAGACTAAGTAGGTAAAATCAAGCTATTAACTGAAAATAGCAAAACCAACCTCAAAACACAAAAACGCAGAACTGAAAATCAGTACAATTCATGAAAAACAAGGAGCTGCATGAACACCAAAACTAGGTACTAAACAAGCAAATAAGCATTTAATAATAGAGACAATCAAGAATGATGTGTGAGGATAAGAAGAAAACACACCACTATCACGAACAAACTCTAGAAGCAATCGGCATATCTCCACAAGGGCGGAAAAATCAGCTACATATCTCGGGTTAAAGAAGAAAAGAAACTGGTAGATAAAATCTGAATCTGGTCCAAAGCACTGCCTGAAAAGATTGATAAGAAAAATAAGAGACGGACATAGGATGAATGCAATAGAAGAACAAGAAACATTAATGGTTAGATAAGACTTGAACTGAAAATAACAACTGAATTAATACTCAGGACAGACATTCAAGGCAAAGATTTAATACAATTCTGCACCTGTTAACATCTTGACAATACTGCCCATAGTTCAGGAAAAACTTATGACGGACTTTGGAACGTTCACCCTCGACCACCCGTCTTCCTCTGAAGCATTTCTGCGGGTAACAATTAGTCAATATCCATAAAACTCTTGGACTTTACAGTCACAAGAACTCATTTCAAACAAGAATTTGGATACACTAACATTGATCTCCATGAGATGAGAAGACAGATACAAGTAAAATCATAATTGATAAATTGAAACAGAATTAGCAGAAACAATTCTCGAACTTTATTAGTATAAACATCAGAAGAAATAATAATGTTCACTAATTGGTAAGTGAAGGAAGAAAACTAACTCTGCAGAAAAAGGTTGAGAAATAACCTTTAGGTTTTTCACGCATCTAGCTCTTTGTAATTACATCCAATCTCCAGAACTAAATTAGATATTGCTATACATCACTATTTTATCTAGTTATACAACAATATCTAGCTCTTTGTAATTACATCCAATCTCCAGAATTAAATTAGATGTTGCTATACATCACTATTTTATCTAGTTATACAACAATAGCCACACTTTTCTTCTTTCTGTCTTTTGTAAATCATAAATGATAGAAGCTGTACAATATGTGAGCATTATTTAAGTAATTATGGTAAGAGAATGCATGTGAGGGATTATACATTAAAATAGAAAATAAGAACAGTAATTTGGATGGGACCACAAAATTTTACAGTCCATTATAAGAACAGTATACACCAATACGAATGGAGTTCCACTCAAGGACTTTATAACACGTTCAGCTAGCAACCACATATTCATTCTTAAGGTTTCTCCATCGGAAACACCACTAACACCATATCAATTTTTTGATAACGTATTTGAATAACCAAAGAGAAAAGTATTATCATGAAGGACTTTGCAGCAGAAACTAATGATAGTCATGGTTTGTATTACACGTGTGACATGTATTAAAGAAAGATGACTATAACCCTAAGGTAAGATAAGAACTGACGTCTATGTCTGATAACTGATTACATGCAGCTTGTTGCATACTGATGCAAATCACTAAAATTACACATCACATACACTGGACATGAAAATTATACATCCTGTTAAGCCTGTTGTACTATTAGCCTAACAAGAAATAATTGAAGTACTATTATTTAATTCTTTTCAGTTTGAAAAGTACTCAAAACTTGAGCATGAGTGATGAGAAGGGGATTTGCAATAGTTTACAGACACTATTAGAAGAGCAGAGGGTCTTCTGACTAAAAGCTAAATTTTAGCCCAGGCCCTAGGTCACGTATCACAAAGACAATTATATCACTTTGTAATGCAATGAACCTTCACAAGGAACTAAACATATCTTATTCTTAAAGGAAATAAACCTTTTACCACATTTATGTCAGATTCTCTCAGGAGAAGACAAATTCGACTATGAAAGCGCAAAATGCACAGGCCTGCTTATATAATGGAAAATATTTCTAACAATGACAAGGACAATATAAACCTTACCTAGGAAAATACTAGCTTCTTTCCCAATGAATAGACTGAAGCACAACAGGTGATCCATCATTCTTTATGAGGAGTCACTAGACTCTCTACTATATTCGGTTCGAAATAATTTCAAACGAGACTAGAATAATCAAGGAAAATTAAAACCAGTGCCTCTAACAAGAGCTCCTAATGTTAGTTTTCTTAAAAAGGCTGCATTCGCTCATAAATAGTTGAAAGCTATAATGTATCAAAGGTATGGAAGTTCTCATGGCCGTGATCCTAATTCCAGTTGTGAATTTCAAATATGTCAAATATATAGGAATAATTGCATTAATCCTACCTCACAAACTCAACATCACATAATCATCCCGTATTCCTTATTCCAGATTTCCAGTTGTGAAGTTCAATTCCGACAAACATAAAGGAAGAATTGCACCAATCCTACAACATAAAGTCAGCACCTACGCTCATAAACCTTAATATTTTCAATATTTTCCAGTCCAGATGGTTCAAACTCAGAACATCACAGAAGCACCACATATTCAATCGTCTGAGATTCTAATTCACGCAATTAATCACTAAATTCGAACAAAACCACATATCCCCCACACAATTCGAAAAAAAGGCAGCAATTGCGCCACCAGTCAGCTCACTCGCCCACGAACAATCAAACAGCACCAAAAATTAAATTAAAAATAAATAATTATGAGAAAAACCTGAATTATCAGAGCAGCCGAATTCTGCTGGCGCAACCATAGGCGTTTGTTCCTCTCCAATCGCGTCTGCTCCAGAAGCTTCTGTCGGTCTCGCTCTTTGGAGCTCCGACCGCCCAAATCCACCCGTTTCCGCGTCGTCGGATCACCGCTGAAAAACATATTTTCCTCCTCTTCCAAATTCAGGTCTCCGCCAATCCAAAACCCTAATTCACAAGGCACAAGCTAGACTTGTTGATGAAGAAATCAAGCGAAGTCTCCTAGTCCGAAGAAAGGTATAGAGAAAAACGTGGAGTAGTTTACAGTGATTCAACAGTTGTTTTCATTTTCATAGAAAAGTTGCATTTTAAACTGTAGCATTTAATTGTTGCTTTTAATAAGCCCATCAAATGTTAGATTTAGTCTATCCTTTTCTGTGTGGGCCTATTAATATTTTAATGGGCCCAATAAGTTTTTCGGCCCAATATCAGTGAAGCCCAAAATTAATGGTAATGGAGTACAAAATTTGTTTTTAGGAGTTAATTTATTGTATGTTTAAATAGATAGCAGAATATAAGTTAGGATGTTAATCCCGCTCGAAATTCGCATATCGATCTCAATGGCGCATTTAGTATAAAAAAAGGTTATTACTCTCTCTGTATTCAAAAAATAAAAATATTTAAAACGACACAGGTTTTAATGCACAATTACTAAAGTAAGTGAGAAGAATTAGTCAAGTAAGAAAGATGAAAAGAAAAGTGAGTAAAGTAAGAGAGGAAGAGAAAAAATAGTGAAATTAGAGTTAGTGGATTGTGGGATCCATGTCCTGAAATAGAAAAATTCTAAGATTTCTATGTTGTAAATTTCTTATTCGATTGTAATTCAATCCAATTAGCCTGCAATCTGAGTAGGACTTATCCAACACTCTAATTTAAAATAATTAAATTAATAAACGACTATGTATCACAGATATTTAAATTTACTCTATCAAACATGTTACGAAAGTATCACAATAAAATTATTTGCCACACATTATCACATCCTATGAGTTGTAGAGTGATATACACTCTCATCTCTTTTTGAAAAATCAAAACAAGAAAAAAAAAGGTTGTCAATTGGAGAAATCTTTTAGTTATTTTATTTTTAATCTTTTAGTGTGGATGAACAAAATTCAAAACTAAATAAATACATATTGTTGATAACAAAGCAAAGGATGGAAAGCAACCATGATACAAAGTGGAGTTAAGCCCACCGTTGAATGTCAAATTGTAATTAGGTTTTCTTGCAAAAGAAAATTGTAGTATTTCTATAACATGCTGCGCCATAAATAAATTTTCAATATTCATAGAAAAATACATGCATATACATAATATGATGTCAAAATATATGACTATATTATTAGCTTTCCACAACAAACTCCTAGGTTTCGTTGTGTGTTGTTGACCATAACCAAAATTGGCAAAATGGAAAGCCAATGAGATTTGGTTTGACATTGCAACTGACCCTTTGAATTTTGTTATAATAATGGGGTTGTAGAGGAATTGAGAGTGACCATCTTAGCATGCATTATGCCTCAACTTGCACATAACTTTTTGAATATAAATATTTCATTCAAACTAAATCTAATTCCACGTTCTTCTTATTTAGTACTCCATTTATCAAATGAAAATTTATTTTCATAAATTTATTGGTTTTTATTTAGACGTACTTAGATAAATATTGTACAAAACTATTCGTTGTGTACGAGTTATGAGTGCGTATAATATATGTATGACATCCTAATTATGCTATTTGACCTAAACTACACGATTTTTTTATAAATCAAAAGCCTTATAATAACATACGAATAATGTGATACATACCACCTCCAGTTGATCATATATCTAATACAAACCATAATGTAGCAAATCTATCGATTAATCTGATTTTAATATATCCTAGCGACAAACTATGATAATTATATGTTATTTAATAGTAAAATATATTAAAGTTTAATATATCACACTTTATCTAATACTAATGTTTTCCAAACAAGTCCTCCATTCTACACAATCTTGTGGTCAATCTGGAATATCAGGAATAAAATGACTTTTCACGATCGTGAGAACTTAGTGACAGCTTCAATCATGAATTAGAAAGTGGCGCACGAAATTTCCCCTCTCAACATAACCATTAATGGAGATGATTGGAGGGAAATAAGAGAGTCGAAAAGAAGTTGACGTCGGATCTCACGATATGACCAGATTCTTGGTTGCTCCAATCCCCTTTTTCTAACTCAACTGTTTTTCTTTTTTTTTGTTTGTAGTGTCTTGATGTTAACTATCAATTTAAGGTGTTGCATAGGAGCTTTAATGTTTGATAATTATTTGGGACTTGTTCTCTCTTGGTTTTATTCACCGTTGCGAATTTTTACTACTCTTTTTAAAAGAAAGAGAGTCATTTGTACATAATTTGTAAAGAATAAAACAAGTAAATAAAATTTGAGAATCCAAAAGAAAATGTATGTATTTATAAAATTTGAATAGTCATTGAATCGTCCACTCTACTGGTTTATAAAAATGTGAGGATTCAAAAGAAAATGTATGTATTTATGAAATTTGAATAGTCATCAAACCGTCCACTCTACTATTCAAATCACCTCAAGAAAACAACTAATTATGCAAGCTGATTATAATACTAAAGCACTAATTGATACTTTGGTTATAGCCCATTTGAGAAAACTATTCATTATTAAGTTGAATTATCTCTTGTCAAAGAAGGAAATGCTTAAGGAATTTTATTTCAGTCTCCATACACGTTTGGTCAATTACATGGTGTCGTTGACCTGCATGCTTAATTGATTCATAATTAAACACAAACTTATTAAAATGTAATTAATAGTGATAAAGAACATTTATGTTACAAACTTTCGAATTAGTTAAACCTTAATGGTCGGGCAACTTGGCTTAAGCTGCCAATATAATAAAATTAAAGTAAAATTAGACCCGCAATGTTAAATGATTAAGAAAGTAAACTAATCCAAACATTCTAGAACTGTAACACTACATCTTAAGTAGTTTAATATTAGTGACATAGATATTAATTAAAAATAGTACAACACTAATTAGTTTTATATTATCCAAAATGCAACTGTGAATCAGCTTACATTTTTGTGTACCAACTTTTTGCCTACAGTTTGTCTCACTTGTGAAGAACGCCGATTTTTGGTTGTTGAGTTCATACATAGGATTTTTTTGCTTTTTGGCAACTTTTCCACCATTTATTTTCTTGACAATTATTTCTAATCCAATTATAGGAACTTTTTGAACATAAGTGGGACAAGCTTTAACAAACAACAGGCACATAAAATTCATACACGATTGCTTTTTCTTTTTTGTAAATCGTCATCTTAATTTGATAAATCGCATTCATGTACAAGTTCAACATTTTGCAATTTTTATGCCAATGCATTTCTATATGTTGTTTAAGTTTTAAATTTCTCAAAAAACACAATATTGCTATATTACCTACCGATTTAAATGTGCAAAAATTTATAGCCATTTTCTTTGAGGTGCCAAAAGTTTGACTTGTATATATTGGCGCTCTCATCAACTCCTTCATGTGTGTAAAATCTTCTTAGGTAGCATATTATACGTGTATTTAATTTTATATTGATGATGTGATCATTGTATTTTTATTTGTTGTTGGAGTATCATATTTACATGGACGTGTTAGTTAGTATGGATGTCAATCGGGTTAGTTCAGCGGTTGTAGGTTAATCGGGTTGTGATTTTTTCTGGGTTATAAAAGTTTAACCATAACCCTATAAATTTGACGGGTATTCGAGCCAGCCCACAAATTACGGGCTGCATTGACATCCCTAGTTGTTACTGACGATATATTGGTAGATATTGGTGATCTTTAGTTATTCAATTTGTACTAATACTTTCTGTTTGGTTATTCGAGATTTTTTGGATAATTAAAAAGTACTTTCTCAGTCCCACTTTAGTAGTCCTGTTGACTTTTTTCACACGTTTTATAAAAATGATAATAAATAGTTAAAATGGAGAAATGGTAAAGTAAGATAACTCAATACAAACCATCTTAGGATGCGAGCAAAGAGTGCAAGTAGTTTAGACATCAATTTCTAGTCTAATTACAAAAGTGTGAAAACAAACATTTCTCTCTTTCTCCTTGTTGGGTTGTAGCTCTTGGGATATTGTTTTATTACGAATATCTCAAATGGACCACGCTAGGACATATACTCATTCTGTTCTCTAAAAATAGACTAATTTGTTTGGCCGATCCTTAAAATCAGATGAGTCTCATTCTTCACTAGCAAACTTTTTCTTTCTATATTTCTTACTTTACCAAATACTCCATCATTCCCACTAAAAATGAGATGTTTCCTATATTCTGCCTATTTAATTGACTAATTTGATCAAATTGAGTTAAAATTGAGTTGATGGTAAAAATTTGATGATACCATCATTTTGAATTAAAATAGATCCAATTTGTGAACTATTTAAAACGAAAAAATATCATACTATAGTACTATAGATATTGCGAAATAAACTTAATTAACTCTGGATTAATTATCCAAATAGCGGAGCAATTTCATTCGTAGATTAGCAAAAGGGAAAGCTCTTTTTAAACTCCAACTAAATAAATTGTGAGTATTACTAGTTTAATTAATTTTTGCCTTTTGAAAAACTGTAACTTTGGATAAAATTAAACAGCCAACTATGAAACGTGTCGGTGCCCGGTTAGTCTCTCATCGTTATAAAATAATCCATATATGGAGCCCACATGGAATGTGCAATTTGATCAAGTTACAGTAATTTTGATAATTTTATCATGATTTTATTTGTGGCTAATTATAATTTCTATATTAATGCGAAGTACACTATGCCAATTTGACGAGCCACCTCAACTTTTCAAAGCTAAAAACACGTGGATTACGCATAATAATATAATTTGAACATATATACCAAAATAGTTTAGAATTTTAAATGATAATCTTTTTTATAGTAGTACTAGTAGTAATATTTATACATACATGTGTGACAAATATTTTTTTGTAACCCGTAATGTACTTCTGAGTTCTGTGCTCTATATTACATTTTATAAGTAAATCAATCGAATAAAATCTTAATTTGGAGTATAATAAAGACATGTTTGCATGATTTGATAAGTCATTTATAATTATTTATATTTAAAGCTTTGCAAATCTTAATGAGACGTCGTTTCAAAGCGTGGACTTGGAAAAACATCAATCAAAACATGTAGCACTGAATCTGGATAGTTTGCATCTAATCTGAATGTTGAATTCTAGTCCATCAACATCAAAAAATCTGTTTGTCTTATCATCAAATATTGCCAAGCTGTATGATCTGAATTAGGTAAATCTTAAATGAAAAATGTATGTGTCACGTGTTTATTGATTTAGGTCTAGTAAATTTGATGCTGTAACGAGTGAAATCTTGACATTGGCATATTCTATTTGCCTTTGAAGATCCAAATTTTCATTAGGACAATCTTGGACTAGATTTATTGGTTGAGGTTACCTCTAGTTCTACCTTGACTAGCTTTGGTCTATAAGATTTGCTATATATAGTCTACGTGTGCATGTGCAATTTATTAAGACGAGTAATGGATTCTTTAGAAAAGAATCCATTATCGCGCTAACTAGAATAAAGAGAGTATTATTTTAAACGTCGTTGATTCTTTATATATTTTTATAATCATCGATTGGTGAGATTTTCACGGAATAAAATTTGATACGTAAAGAGAAATGGTCGATGTTAAATTGAGAATTTTATAGAATATGATTTGCTATGTGAAAAAAAAAACAATTTAATTTGGAAGAAAATGGAAATAATTGAGTAGGAAGCCTTTGTTATTTTATTGGTCATATATTTTCTATTGGGAGAGAAGAGCGAAAAGAAAAATACTCCCTCCGGAAGAATGTAAGACCTATTTACCATATATGGTAAAAATGAAATGTGACTCTTATTGTGGGACGGAGGGAATATCTCCTTAGCCCAAACTCACGAGTCGGCAATGACCTTCTTTAGATGACGAGTTTTGGCCCTATTAATTTTGTTTTCTAGATCTATCACTGCAATAAAGTAATTCGTCAGATATTTGAAATAGTGTAGTCAAACTAAATCTCAAACCCGACCCTATTCGATCTGACTCGACGATGTCCACGCGTAACTCAAATCCAAACAACACGTCAGCAAGGACATCATCGTGCTTGATGTAAAATGTAAGTATCCGATCAAATAGTGTGGTTGCTGTTGGCAACCCTTACTCATCATTGTTACATGTTTGACTATGATTATGAAATAAAACATCTACATTTACCACATCCTTTTCATTATCACTAGCAAAAAAATGACACGATTTCATAATTAAATGTGATTATGTGAATATAAATATTAGTTGGCTTTTGGTCCCCTCTGTAGACTCTCTGTTTGCATTCCAAATGTCACAAAATTGGGGGTTTGGACAATGTAAATCAACTTAATAGTCCAGATTTAGTGGATTGTCAGATAGATTTTCTTATCACCTACTCGGATATCTTCCTTGCTGACTTAGAGTTTTACAGAAACTAAACCAAATTCGAATGATTTATGTATGTGTGTGTGTATAATTATGCGTTCCAGAAAAAAAATAAAAACAGAGCAGGTAAAATGCATAAAAATAACACCTACAATAATATAATCATGATTCATGACTTCTCAATTACATGAGATGAGACAAATCTAAACATAAAATATTACTCCATTAAATGGATCGTATTATATACCAAACAGGTTATAAACGTTAAACGCCAAACACATCATTATAAAATAACGTGGAGTTCATTACAACTTTATTTGTAGTTCATTATAGGGAATTCCGAGATTTTAAAACAATGGCATCATCATGCATAATTTTAAAATCTGAAATTCATTATAAGTTTTTTATTAGTTCATTATAATGAACTACATGTTATCATATAATGATGTTGTTCGGCGTTTAAGGTTTAAGAATGGTTTTGTATTGATCACAGTCCTTACTCCACAGGTATATTGCCAATTGGGTCGTGATAAGTTGAGAACTATAAGGAACTTATCAATTTGTTGATTCATTAATATCAGTTGTCATTAAAACATATTAATTCCTGAATCAATATCAGTTTGCTGATTCTCGAATATCAGTCGGATTTTGTACTGAGAACTGATATAAATTAATCAGCAATTAAACTAATAAATTATCATGTTCTTAATTGAATTTAGTTATCAATTGATAACGACTCTATCATGAATAGATATAAGTATAATCATCGTACAATGCACATATTATTTGGTATTGTATAGAAAACACCTAGTGAATCAAGAACAAGTGCAGATGATGCAAGATTAACGATGGATTGAGGAATAAAATAAAATAAAGTTAAAACTAAAACTATGGTCAATGTCCTTTGAGTAATTGGGACCCAAATTGCTCTGTTTGTCAATAATTCATTGATGTGATATATATATTATATATACGAACTTCTTAGATGAGGACGTCTAGTTACATATGTTGATTCACATACAGTATATTAGTATAATAAACTAAATATGAATTAAGCACCTAAATATAAGGTCGATAGTAAAACTTTTGTCTTAATTAAAATCTCGTGTTTGAAAAGCCTTTTGAAGCATGCATGATTGCATTTTTAAAGACATGTTAAATAATATAAGAAAATATTTGAAACTCGATTGTAGTGAGGACAAATTGTGTATGAAAACACCAATAATTTATAAATAAAAAAGATAAAAAGGGGAAAATTTAATAAGAAAACTAATTAAGACAGCTACATGGCTACGCGCATAGTTGAAAAATGTAGAAGATTTTACAATGCAAAAGAAAGAAAAAACAGCCAATTAATATTGTTAATTAGATGAGACAATAATAATGTCGCCTTGGCCTTTTTTTTGATGGCTGTTCTTTTTTCATATTTAGCTGCGCCAACAATGCTTATAATTAAGGTAACTTCACACATTTAAAAATTTGGATGTAAACTAGTTCATACGTAAAATATTAATTTTCACTAAAAGCAGAGCTACTTCTAATTTACTTTATTATGATGAGATAGAGAAAGTCCATTCGTGCAACCACTTGAGCTCTTTTCTTTGTCATAATTTGGGGTGGGGTTGGGATAGGGGTGGGTGGAGTGGAGTGAACTCGTAGATGGGTGGAGTGAACTCGGATAGAATTGAAATCGAATCGAGTGTCTATGCTTTCGTTTCCCATTTTTGCATAATTATCTTCTCTTAGTTAATTATATTTGAGTTCAGTTAGATATTAAGATTTGTATTAAATTGTTTACGGAGTGTGCAATTGTCTCATGCTCCATCCCGGATTAGTTGTCACATTTGGAGATGACATAAGATTTTATAAGAAATTTGTATTATTTAGTATAGTTTCTTCGTCTGGTGTATGATCAATTGCTAACTTTTTAAGTTGCTAACTCCATTAATTCAACAACGCGGTATATTAAAAATGTCAACATGATGACATTAGAATGTCAATACATAATTTTGTTGACATTTCAATATACTGTGTTGACATTTTAATGTCATCAGGTTGACTTTTTTTTTAATACACTGTGTTGATGAGTTGACAGAGTTAATGTATTTCTTTTGAATGTGAGATTTAAGTACAATTGATTTATAAAATATGAAGTAGAAGAGAATAATTGAGGTGGAGAGGGAGAAAAAGATAGTAAAAGAATAAAAAAAATTTTAAAAAAATAGAAGTTGAGCAAATGGGTGGAGATGGAGGAAATGAAATGGTATGTTTAAAAGAACCGAATTAATGATAGAGAAAAATGTAACTGAAGTAATAATAATTAAGAAAGAGAAAGATATAGTTGAATGTGTTAATGATAGTTTATTTTAAAAAAAATATAAAAAATTTTGTGGAACAAGAACAAGGGAAGCGTGACATTAGTCCGTAACATATTAAATAAATTCTCTTTTTTAGGTAGACTAGTTTTCTTGAATGTATTTTTTTGTTTGATTTAATATATTAAAATGACACGAAGTTAATTTATTGAACGACGCCTGCACTTTATTGCATTAAATGTAGAAATTATATAATTCTCATAATTCTAACAATATTTTCATTTGAACCACACCATGTATTCTTTGTGCGTATGTGATGGCTTTTGAATTTATTTTGTTGTCATAAGTTGAGATTTTTGACCATTTTATACTAATTAGTTCGCTATTTTTAAAAATACAGAGTTTGGTAAATATTCACAAGACGAAATTATTATACTACATGACATCAATTTGCCTATGTAATATGATAGGAAGTCAATAGTTTAGCCAATGTAGAAATTATAATAGAATTTAATTCATATGACTGAAACATAAAAGGTTCATGTATTCTTAGAATTTCATGTATGATTACGATGGATGTATACTCCATTCAGCCAATAGTCTTTTGTATTTTATGGTCGTGTACACACAATAAAAAATGGGCAAATTAAATTTGGCTATTAAAAAAGTTCTAAACCGTTAACCTTCCAACAAAATTGTCTTGGGATATGTGTTGAAATGTCTTGGATTAGGGTATTAATTGGATGCACGAACTATCTTTAAACTAATTTAAGTATAATTCAGTTAAAAAATAACGATAGTTAGTGCAGAAACCTATAATTACTGGTTATTAGACCATCACCCGTCATGGGTTACGTTAGTGTGCTAACTAATTTACAATAATAACTAATAACTTTCAATTCTGTGTATTAAAATTATCAACACAAAGACATAATTATATCAATGCAACATAATTTTATAATCAACACAAAGACGTAAGTTTATCAACACAAGAATATTGATAAATTGATGTCTTTGTGTTGATATTTTTAACACACCAAATTGATATTAGTTATTTGTTATTACTATAAATTAGTTAGTATTTGATCACACACCTCTCCAATCATACTCTAAAAAATGAGTTTTGGTGTAGAAATCTTCTCCAATCATACAACAAACTCAAACTCATTTTTGGTGTTTTTAGTGAAACAACATCAAATATGGTGTTGTTGCAAAAATTTTGTTAGACAAAAACTCAAAAATGGTGTAGGTTTTGAATTTGGAGTAAAACTACTTTTGTTATGACGCATATTCTAAAATGGGTTTGAGTTTGGCGTAAATGGTTGGAGATGGTCTTAGAGCATTGGCATTATTTTTTATTTTGTGGTTTAATTTGGATTCTAATGCTATTTTCTATTTAGATTTATGTGGCAAGACTTTTAACCACTTGTCACAAAACATACCCTATGCAAGTTCGAGCTTTTTTCTCTAAATCAAAACTAATTAACTTTATAACCAATAATTCAATTGAAATGTTTTATTTAGAAATTTCAATTGTAATTACCTTAAAAACAATTATCCAAATACGCATGCTTTTGAGGTCAAAAAGATTATAAAAGAAAATTAAAGTATATAGTTTAACACAATGTGACAGTCTGCATTTGGGTCAAAGACGCCTCTTGACAAGACAGTTTCACAAGCATAACTTTCACATAATTAAACCAATTAGAATCGTATCAACTATGGTATAATGAGTTTTAAATACTACTACTAGTATAATAAAGTGATTAATCTAGTCTTTAATCTAGATTAAAGGGAAAGAAATTAACACTTTACATGGAATAGAATTTTACTCAATATTTTGAATATGTTTATATATGGTAGTAATTGGTAACACTAGTGAAGTACTCCTTCCTTTCGTTCGCTTTCGTTCGTTGTTAATTGTCACAAGTTGATCCTTCTCTTTTAATAAATATAAAAAAAATTGAATGAGAAAGTAAAATATGGATCTTACTATCACTTTTATATATCACTTTAACAATAAAATGTATTAAGTGAAATGAATTAGGGGAATCTGAATTCATTATAAAAAATATAGTAAAGAAATAAGTGTGACAAATATTGGACGATAGACTGAAAAAAAAACTAGTAATAAGTAAGGACTAACGAGAAAATTTATTGAGAAAGAATTTCATTTAATTTCGGATATGTTCGACTGTCATATACTTCCAAAATATTTAAATACAAAAATTTTGAGGATAAGATGGAATTAGTATAGCTAACAGTCTACAGTAAAAGTCAAAAGCCCAAAATCAGGCTAATCTTTTGACCCTATTAAGAGATTCACTGCATGGTCTCATTTTTCATATTATATGCATAATTTATTTATTTATATAAAATACGAAGATTAAATAAAATGTGAGTGTTTACTATATGAGGAAAATTAGAGAATCTATAGTGTCTTATAATCTCGCTGTTTCTTTATTTTTCTAGTGCTATTACTGTATATTTGTGTAGTCGTCACTCGTTAGTAAATATAAATTTTGGTGAAAATAGTTCAATAGTTCAGCTATTAGACACTATTTCATTGTTCATATAAAATAGTCACATTTATGAAAAGTACGAGTTTTATTAAAAAATTTATAAAATAAGAGGAAAAAGAAAAAGAAAAATTAATAAAATATATAAAAAAAAGTTTCAACATTTCAAAATGATATTATTTTTTATCAGAATATAAAACAAAATAAAGTAAATAACTTAATTTTCAAGAATGCCATGAATTAGAAAACGACAAAATGAGAAAGAAATCTAGTGTTGTGATGGTGATTACAATATTATGATTGATTAAAATTTGCAAGAATCTGTTGAAATTAAGACAGCGAATCAAAACCCACAGAGATTAGACTAACTGACAAAATCAAGTCTGCTTGAAGTCTTAATCATATTTATTTTAATGGCTATACTGTTCAAGATATATTACTAATCTTTGGAAAAACCTATTCCTACTTTATGTTACTTACAATTAAATAGTTAATTATGCTGTTAGCTAATCGTTATTGTAGTTTTTGTCAATAATTAGCTTGTGTGTGGACGTCTGCAACTCTGAATTAGGGATAATTATGAGGTAATTAAAAATTAATGACTAAATATGTGAGTATTATAATTACTTTATTTGAGATTTACTATTAGTTCTTTAAAGTTTTTTGCTTTTGAAAAAATTGGAACTTATCATTAATTTAATTATATATTTTCTCTCAAATAAAATAGAGTCTCAACTCTCATGAGTCATGTAGAGAAAAATGTAAAAAAAGAAACAAACAAAATTTAAGCTACTTTTGTCCGAATTTGTGCAAGAATCAATCATATAAGCATTTCCGAGTAAAGAAATATTAAAATAAATTGACTAATTTATGATCCAACTTTGCAACAAAGTCAATATAATTAAAAGTATATTAGAAAATGATTGATGAAATGTGACAAAAATAAATTATTACTATAACTAGACTTATAGGTGACCAGATATGATTAAAAAAAAGGGCTAATTAAAAAAGAATTGGTGAATGTTTTCGGAGAGAGTTTGAGTCTTGTAAGTAAAGAATTTGTGTTGATGGGCCACGTGGACATTCATATAAACATATATTTATCATATTATATAATGTAAAAATATAAATATTCTTGATTTACTTTTCACCCTTTCCTTCTGGCAACTCCCCTTTAAGGAGAAGTCATAATTATTTGGAATCCCTCTAGAAAAAAAAAAACAACTGTGTATTTGTTGTTTATTTCTTCCTCCCCATTTCGGCCACAGTTATATACATATCCTTTCACACTCTCCTTTAATTTTGTTTTATGGTAATTTTAACATTTCGGATCAATATACAAAAATTAATTACACTATAAATTATTTTCATATGTTTTTAGTGAATAAAATTGTTCAAAAGTTAGAAATTGGTGAGCATAATTTATCTAAACAGTAGACAGTAATAAAATCAACACTAACGGATTGAGCTTTGAAAAATAGGTCGGATTGAATTTATGAGCACAACTACTTGAAATTTTTTAATTTCAACTTGTAGAGAAGTATCTAATGCATTGTGCCTCGACATAAAAAAGTGTAAAATTGATATGCCAAAATCAAATGAATCTAATTGAACGATTAGAGCTTTTAATCTGCAATAGTTGTGGAAGATACTAGCAAAAGAATATATGAATCCCAGTAGAATCACTTTAGAGCTAATAATCAATGCAGAGAATATAATTGACAACAATTTATAAAGTAGTATAGTTAACTATTCTTACGATGTGCCACACATTTTCCTAGACGATGCCTTTTTCTTTTACATGGTTTTGGATATTTATACAATTAATTATGCTTAGGCATCAATAATTAAGCTTACGTCGGTGAGCACGAATAACCATTTTCAGTCATTCGATTTTGAATTGAATGCATAAATGTAGAATCTATGTTCGAAATCTAATTAAGAGGGCAAAAGTTTCATTTTTGTCATGTGTAATTAATTTAATTGCGAATATAATAGTTTGTAATAAACATTTTGAAAAAGCACATCATCGGAAAGTCTAATCTTGATTGATATTTTTTCGTGTCTAGTGAAACACTATCATAGGAAATCATATGTGTGATTATATTATATGTGGCACAAAAAGAAAAGATGTCGCCTACTAGGTATAGGAGATACACACGTAGCTTTTTATATAATTAATACTACTAGCTTTTTGAAAGACAATTTTTACTACCTTTAATTTCTTTTTGTCGAGACAATAATAAAATAAATTTTGCACGCGCATGATCGACATAACCCTTAGTATTATTTTTTCACTCTTCTCGTGATTTAATGTCACCCTTACCTTGATTTAACATGAATTTTAAGATATACTATTGTATTATTTTAAATTTTGTAAAATTTGTATTTTTATATATTAATTTTATAATAAAATGTATATCTAGTGTAGCCATTTAGCTGGAGGGAAATCTTTTGCATGGGTGAAACTAAAATGAAGAATTATATGATTACTAATGGCAAGAATACATGCAAAAGAGTTCATTATTTATATATAACTTTATAGCCTACAAATTCAAGATACCAGTTGCAATAAGGAAGTTTAATGTCATGACATACAAATTTCCATAGCAAACTCATTACTGAAATTTTGTTTTTGAAATCAACAGATACTTTTAAATTAAGTCAAAATGTTATTTATTTACGCATTAATTAACTGTGATATTGCGAAATTCATGCAAAATGCCGTTTCATATAAATAATACTAGTATATAGAATGTCAACTAGTTGAATTTCCTTCTTTAAACTAGAAGGATCGATCAAGTTGATTTTTGTGAAAATCATCGAGGATTTTCAACAAATATTATAATTTACGTTAAAATAAAATTGAACGTCCGGCTGAGATGTTCTTCTCTTCGGAAAGCCAAAAATTAATTTAGAAAAGGTGCATCTATTTTTGTGTAAATAATAATTAAGGCGTTCTTGGATAAATATTTTAAAATTTAACTACGCAGGAACTAGAGTATCTTCTTACTTAGATATATATAGCAAATTATTAAATATATATTTTAAAACTCATATCAAATTAAATGTTCATACTTTAATTTTAGAAAAAAAAATAGATTGAAATTTTTTATATTATTTAAAATGCTCGAACCTTAAGAAAGATGAGTTGCTGAATGAAGAGAAACATAAACAACCAAGACCAAGCCAAAAATGAGAACATTTAAAATCAAGATAAACATGAATTTCTTATGCATTATGATACTAATAAACAAATTTTATATTATCCGTGTAGTCTAGCATTGAGACTTTCATATTATACAGTATGTATAATTAACACATTTAATACTTTCACCAAGGATTAAATGTAAAGTACAAAAGAGCATTTGACAATTGAACTTGCCTGGGGGGTGTGACACGATTTAAAAGAAATAGATATATATGAATAATTCCGTCTATGTTATATAGGCTCGAGATCCTAGTTTAAGAGTCCAGCTAGAATTAAAGTTCAATTAATCAGGGATAAATGTGCCTTCTATACATATTAATTCGTGAACACAGAGTAATAAATTCAATAAGCGAAAACTCGTGCAATCTTTTTGTAAATTTGATTTAATTCCCAAAATTTAACAGTACCAAAGACTTACACTCCATAACTATCAAACATTTAATAGGATTAATAGCTTTTATTGTGAATTTATAAGCTAGCTAAAAATTCATCAAATTTAATGAATAAATATAAATCACGTAAGTAATTTTTAGAAAATGTGTAAACAATTACTTTTTTTCTTATAGAAATACATGCTGAAAACACTACTTTCTTACCTAGTATGTTATATTATCACAACCTTATTAAACCTTTGCAACACAATAATTAATTAAACGGGGTTGGTTGAAGTATATAAATATATATATATATATATATATATATATATATATATATATATATATATAGCTGTGTGTTAACATTAAAATGCCGACGATTAATTTATTACGATATTTATTATTACTAATTCCTAATAAACTATACACCTCATTAATTAGGTCGATCTACTAAATATATGATGTATATATTATATATTAAATATATAAAATACTCTCTCCCATCCCATAAAAATAGAGACTTTTTTCATTTTAGTTGGTCCTATAAAAATAGCTCATTTTTATTTTTTTGATAATTTTTTCAACAGTGAATATTAATTACTCAAACTAATGAACAGAACATATAGTAAATGTTAATTAATTAACAATATTAGGCCGGTATAGTATTAAGCCCAAATAATTACATTTACAATATTTAATTTGTGATAGGAAATATCACTAATTAAATGTCGTTATTATTTCACCAAGGCCTCCACAATAATATTTTCTAATGCCCATGATTAAATCAACTTGTCAAATATATATTTTCTTTTTGTACTTTAAAGGTCAAGTTTACCTTTAAATGAGTATATAAATCACCACACTATTCCTTGTCCAAATGGAACCATCAAAAACCCAAATCCAAGACTCGAAAACAGTACTTTCACACATCAACAATTAACGATAATTGCATTATTTATAATCAATAACCATTCTACATGCCATAGCTCCTAAATAATTAAATCTAGCTATCGCACCAACACATTCTCCGTTGTGGAAATATACAAGACAAGTGACGCAGTCAAATTTCAATGCAACTTGATCCGAAAATACACACATATAAATATAAAAATAAATAAAATAACACACTAATTAAAAAAATAGCCATTTTCCACACAAGAGAAATAAGCCTAAGTCAAACAGTCAACTTTCAAAGCCCTCACTCGCTTAACTAAATACCAATTTTTTATTACTTCCGATGAGAAAGAGAGATTAAACTAATTAGCCAACAATTAGCAATTTAATTAACCATCCCTCTCTCTCTCTCACATGCCACCATTTTCAAACCCTCTTCTATTCCATCTATATAAAGCCCCTCCCTCTTTATCCTCATCCACATCAACACAACCCCACTTCAACTCCTCTCTCTCTCTTCTCTCTCTTTCAATATCCATCACCAGCTTTTCTTGATCAATTTCTAGAGAGAGAAAATAGCTAGCAACATGGATCAAGAAGGCACAAAATCATCATCAAGAAATTACAACCAAAGTGAAGAAGATTTGTTGGAGCTAAGAAGAGGGCCTTGGACAGTTGATGAAGATTTCACTCTCATCAACTACATAGCCCATCATGGCGAAGGCCGTTGGAATTCCCTAGCTCGCTCTGCAGGTAAATATATAAGTATTTATTTCTTTTTTTAAAAAAATCATTTAAATTGATTTGAATTTTGAGATATGCATATGTATAAAGATCTATGTCCGTACAAGCAAAGAATTCGAGTCTAAAATCCACTAAAAAAAGCATACAAAAGGTCCAAGAATTTACGTGTGAAACTTTACCAATTATAGCTTGTTTCCTATTTTTTCCCTTCTCTTCTTTAATTATATATCTAAAATTATAATTAACTAATTAAGTAATTTATTGATTTATTTTAAGGTTTGAAGAGAACCGGAAAGAGCTGCAGATTACGGTGGCTGAACTACCTACGCCCCGACGTCCGCCGCGGCAACATCACTCTCGAGGAGCAGCTCCTCATTCTCGAACTCCATTCTCGCTGGGGCAATAGGTACTTTTCATTCCATTTTCCCGTAAAATATACACATGATCAGTGACAGACCCAGAAAAAAAAAATCAATCACTGATCATGTTATATTCTCTAAATTTTATTCGAGAATATGAAAAATATATTCTCGAATAAAACTTAGAAAATATAACAAAATCCAAGAAAATACTTTAGAAAAAATTGTGAAACTAAATTTATTCAAAAATTTGAATTTCTAGGTGGTCGAAAATTGCACAACATCTGCCGGGGAGGACAGACAACGAGATCAAGAACTACTGGCGCACACGTGTGCAAAAGCATGCGAAGCAGCTGAAATGTGACGTGAACAGCAAGCAATTCAAGGACACCATGCGCTACCTTTGGATGCCGAGATTGGTCGAGCGCATCCAAGCCTCGGCCTCGGCCACGGCCCCCTCCGCCCCAGCCCCTTCTTACACCGCGAATCCCGACGCGGGCCCAGCCCAAATCGCGCCCACTTACCCAGCCATTGGCTGGGCCGGGGCCGGGTTCACTCGGGAGAACTCGAGCACGGCCGCCTCCTCGGACTCGTTTGGGACGCCGGCCTCGGACTTAACCGATTGCTACAATAATTATCCGGCGAGCCACGGCGGCAATCAGGACGGCTATGATCCGGCGAATTGCAATAATAATAATAATCAATTTAGCTATGGAGATCAATGTTTAACTAGCCCGAGTGGATACTTCAATCAAGGGCTGGATTTTGCCGGAGAGTGGCCGGCGATGAACGGCGGAGATGCGACGGAGAGTTTGTGGAGTGCGGATGATTTGTGGTTCTTGCAGCAGCAGTTCAATGGGAATGCTTGAGATTGATTATATATGGAAATACATATGTGTATGTAGTTAATTAATTAATCAACATTTTATCACAAAGGATACATAAACCCTAGAAATTAAAATAGGTTCATGTCTTCATAGTATTTGTGGAGTAGTTTTTATGCTTGTAATTCTTTTTTATTTTGTTTGTGGGGGATAACTGAAAGGAATTTGTAACTTCACTACAAGTGTCTAATTATTTATTTTCTTTTGTTTAATGATTTAGCTTTCATATCTTTCTTTCTATTTTTGTTTTCCAATATTTTCAATGCATTCTATTTCTGAATATGACTTTCTAGAAGGAAGTTGTATGAATACGCTTAACTTTGGAGTTCTGACGAGTATGACAAAACCAATCCAACATAAACTAAAATGATTATATATAGCTTTCCTATTTTCTTTTTTTAATGAATAAATGATAATTTTCATACATCACAGGTCTGAAATGGGAATACGCTTAACTTCAGAGTTCTGACGATGGGACACATAAGCAATCCAAGTGGAGCTAAAATGATATGTTGAGGGAAGGATGGATAAGAAAAAGGGGGGAAAGAAGAAGGTGAAGGGGTAAGGAGTTTGGAGATGAACATGTAGCATAAGATTTGGGATTAATTGAATAAAATAAAAAGATAGTTGTAGGTGTGCATAATTGATTCCACTATCTTTACAAACATAAATGTCTTTGTTGCTTGTTATTTTAATCAATTTATTCAGTTTGTGGAATTTTGGGAACATAGCCATTGGGGCCTGAACCAGATGAGAAGCCCCCCATGCTTTTTAAGTTGTCTAGATTAAGGAAAAAAGCAATTCAGTAATGATTTAAGGCTATAGAATATTCTGCAATTTTATATGCCAAATATCCCAATATTGTTATAAAATAAGACATCCAATTACTATGATCTTATCATGTCATTGAAAAATGCCACGTGAGTGGCTTACAAGTATACACATTTAAGCATTATAATAATCAAACCACATTATTAGTACGGACAAAGGTTCATTTTGGATGTTACAAATTTGCTTAATACTAGTGTCAATATGTGTTTTATCACATAGGATTGTGATACAACAAATATGTGATTAACTATGAGTTCTATTAGAAAGATTTGTTATGGTAGATCTTTTCAATTTTTAGAAACATAACCCCACACAAAGTAAACTCTATTCCCATATAGTCTTTTTTTTGGGGGGGGGGGCTTACTTTTATTCTATAGTGTCACACATGTCAACTTCGCACAAATTCAGAGCATTAAGGGATAAATAATAGGAAAAATATGCTAAATATAGATTTAACTAAAATAGTAAGTATAAATCTATATCATTATCAATCGAATCTGAAAATCTCTAAAAAAAGTGATTCAGCAACCCCTCTTTATTCTTGATTTTTCGTATCAAGTGATTCCAATAAAAAGGTTTTTTAATTAAACAAACTTTTGTTAAATTAATACTCTTATATTTCAAATGGATTTCTGAAAGGAGAATGGTTTCCTTGATTAGACGACTTTTTCCTATTTAATGTACAATAAATTTTGGATCTACAATTAAAGTGGAATATATTTGATAACTCGAATTCAACTGAGTTGTACTCACTTAATGATGCTAAATTAACTTAATTCAAAGCTTTCATTAATTGCATTAGTAGCTGATCAAGTAGCATTTTAAAAAAATGTCTAGTGGTTATAATATGTTTGTCTAGTAGCTATATATGACTTTCAATTAACTTATTAGCAATTAAAATTGTCGGTAACTTTTACTCTACACCGCGAGGTATTTATATGTAAGGCAACATAATTCTTAAGTGTATATATGTTTAGTTAATTGTCTCGTGTTTCAACCATTTATAAAAAATTATAATAATATATTCCAAATAAAACTCTCATTTCCAATTTTACGTGCATTTTAATTATATTTATTTATGTATAAAATAAATAAAAATAGTGTGTATTTATGTGCCTAGAGAGAGAGAGAAAGCGTTGGCGGCGGGAATGTTCATAGGCAGCGTGCCTTTTAGAGAGAGAGAGAAGCCACCGGAAGTGGTCCCAATGGAGGAGGTGTTAATGAGCTTCCACGTGTCCACCTCAACTTTCTAAATTTTAATTCATTCGAATTGAAAATAAGTAGATTGAAATATTATTTAATTGCCAAAATTGGGCTTCCTAGACGGAAGCACTATGTAGCCGCAACCCTTGAAATAAAAAGCCACCAAACTAGATGCCCATTTCCTTTTCCTAGCCACGTGTGGAATAGCCATCCTAATTATTTAAATTATCATCACAATTAAAAGATTATTTGATCTCAAAATTTAATTAGATTTTATGTGTACCTCATATTGATCGACAACTTCAAACATTTCGAATTGTATATTTTTTTAATAACTCCTACTCTTTGGTTTAAAGCTATATGTATGTAGTGTACCTTTTCTTTATCCATCACACGATACTATGTAGCATTCCCTAAAGTTACTTTTATTCATTTTCATTGTTAATAGATTGAAGACCATTAATTTTTTTATGCATATAATTAAAAGATATTACTAAATTTGAACGAAACTCGAATTTTTCATGTTAATTAGGTTTGACCACACAGAGTTGATATTTGGATGACTAATGAGTGCTCGAGAGTTTTTAGAATTCAATTTTTTTTATAATTGTGTAATAATAAAAAAGTTGCGTAAGAAGTCTTTAAGATCAAGATTCGTTGTGCATATCAAACAACATGATTCAAGATCATATTTATGATTCAAGATCATATTTAAGATTCATTTCATTTTTTCTTGGCTTTCCATAAAATTTGAATTCTTTTCATTACATATATGGACAAATTAGAACTTCTAAGACAAGAACAAAGACTACTCATATATAAAAAACTAAACACATATGATAGATTTGTATGCGTATATGACAAATGCATCAAATTTTAATGTACCTAGCGATGAATGTATGATCAAGTGGAGTCCACCACCACTGTTGTGGATCTTTGAATTTTCTTTTCAATATTTTGTTGATATTTCAACGACTTATAAACAAGCCATAAGACTTTGGAATAGTGCCACGTGAAGACTCGTGATTGGGCTGAAGTAGTTAACGGGCCCATTAGAATTCGTCTTGGGCCCACATAAAGATGGCTACATAGATGCAACTGAAAAGTGTTTGGTTACCATCAATCAAATCAACACACACACACACACAAACACATTTGATATCATTTCATACATAGTAACCAATCAAATCCTCAAATATGTGAACATACATAATCAACTTATGTGATGGAACTCATTTTCGAGTCACACTACCTAAGTAATTTGTCCCTATCAATTTAAAGAGGAAAAACAATTTATGGTGCTACTTGAAGATTTGTGATATGGTATATATATTATGTCATGACACATGTTATTGCCAAAGACGGCAATTTGAATCGACTTCAAATACACAGAGAATGAACTGTTTAAGGTTGCACTTATTGGACAAATATTGTGATCAAAGTTACCTAATTGCATCTTATGTCATGGCATATTCTATGATGGGGAGAAGATATACCTAATATCTAGCATAAGTTGTCGAATGTAGATACGATATAGTAAATCTTTATTTGACGTAGCTTTTTGATAGAATTGATCTTATCAATGAGAATTCAATGTGTTTTTTTTTCTTAATTGTTCTTGAGATTTAATCAATGCTGATCGCATGAAAAAATAATTGATCCCTTAGAAATCAATTTTGGCGAGCAATAAAATAGATTCAAAATTTGAGTAATTTTATATTTGTCACGTGAGTGGTCTTTGCTCTCCACTATGAAGAGTGAAGTATTTAAATATACTGTCTTTGAGTTCCTTTCTAGCTTCTGTTATTCTATATAAGTTGAATTATCACTATGTGGAAGTACGCTTTTGCTTGGAAAACAAAAATACTATAGTACTATCAAGTTTTCATTTAATAGAGTTTCATAAAAGGTAGACATGAAATTATATCTTTTCGAAAAATAAAAATAAAAAAAGAGATTTTAATTTTCTATAAATTTGACGTTGGATATGATAAAGAATTCATGCGTCACATGTCTACACAATTAGTAGTATATGGAAATATTCATACATTTCTTAATTTAACGGATAAGAAATCATCTAAAATACTACTCCCTCCATTTCCTAAAAATAGAAACTTTGGAAATGACATGAGTTTTAATTCAAAATTGGTAAAGTAAGAGAAACGAAAGAGAAAATTAGGTAAAATAAAATAGAAAAAGAGAAAAAGTAATAGAATTAGTGTTAGTGGGTTGTGGGGTTTATTTCCTAAAATGTATAATTAACATTTTAAGGAAACAGACTAAACGGGAAAAAAAATCTATTTTTAGAAAACGGACTGAGTTCCTTTCATTTGAGTAATATGGCATCTGGACCTTGTAATCATCGGGAGCTAAAAAAAAATCACATCTAACTGTTGTGGTTTGTATATAATCTAAATTGTAATTGAACACTACTATAAATCATAAAAATAAATTGCCGAATAAGATTAGCCAATTTTTAGTCAATTTTGAAGGATTTAAAAATAATCAATTAAAATTTTATAATTTTCTCAATTATCTCATGAAAAAAATCCAACAACTTACTTGTCTTTGTTTTTTAAAATATAGATGTGAATTGTAAACAGAAATTAAAAATGAAGGAGAGTTGAAAATTAAAAATGGAGACATTATTTCATCATAGAGTGAGTGCCACATAATAAAGACAAAAACTAAACTCTTAATCGTATTTATAAAAGGCGGTACTCGTGATTTGATTTTGAAACGTATAATAATGAAATGATAATTCAAGCATTATTTTCGATCATTTATCGATCAATTGATATATGTAAACCAGAATAATATGAATCTCGCGCGTTGCCAAATAAAACTTAGTAAACAAGAGTTTATATTCTGATATTTGCATGTGGTAATTACATTGAATTTTGTTTGGTTAAGTTGAATAACTTATTAAACTTTTATTCTTTTAAATCAATTACTTTGCGATCAATAAAATCTACACATTTGAGACTATATAAGTAAGTAGTTATCATACCAAATCAATCTTAAACATACGATACAACAAAAAAAATTATTTAAGGATATTTTTAATGCAATTAAGGTCACTAATTTATGTTTCTAAATATAACACTAATTGCTTCAAAAGACGTTTTTATTGTTGATGTCTGAACTAAAATTAGAGGACGTAAATGGAAGCGTCCTAAAAAAGAAAAAAGATTAAGTTAATTTGTCTTTCATTTATGAACATTTTTTTCGTCCTAAATTATTGTTAGTTTTTAAAAATTTTCCAACACAAGTAATTGTGTCTCAATTTTTTCGGCCCTAAAAAAACAAGTTTTTTCTTAGTGATAGATCAAAGTCAACATACAATTTAACCGACTAATATTTGCAAACCTAATCACATGCTTAGATACTTAGTAACCAATCAAAATCTCATTTAGAAATAATTAAGTTTTATGTCAAATTAATGCAAGTGATGTGCTCCCTTAATAATGACATCATTTCCCACATTACTCATTTTGCTTTACGTGATGGCATTGTAGTGAAAATGAGATTTCAAGTTATGCAATCATGGTATTGGAGCACTATTAGCCACAAATTCTTAGTTGATATCATTCATTCCAAAACTTTGGATGTCACCTATAATTGTAGAGAATTTTTTGCCTATGGGGAACTAATTCGAGATACTTATTTATGATATTCCATCAAATGTACTTGGGTAAGAAATATTGATCATGACTTAACATAGGAGACTCGGACAAGGATTCTTTTTATCAAAATGAATTTCAATCACATATTCATATATAAACATCATGAATCTAGAGCAATTTTATTTGAAATAGATACAGAATTAAGATTATCATTTTTAGGACTTAACTTAGACGTAATTGTAGACATAATATAAAATGCAATGATAATAACAAAAAAACTTGAAATACATATTAATTTGAAGTTTTAGAGAATTAATTAAACAAAAAAAGGAGAGTCAAAACAATTTTCATGTCTTTGCCTTTTTTTCCCCATCAATTACATATAAAAAGTGGATGTTTAGCAAAGTGATCGATTTAAGAAATAATAAAAATGATTGATACTATAAATGTGACCTATGTTTTTAAACCTGCATTTTATTTTTTGGCATTGCATGTGAAATATAAATTGTTTTGAAAGTGCATGCAAGGTTTATTAGAATTGACATTACGTATTTAAACAAAATAAAAATTCACAATATATTGTCGGCACTCTGCAGAGGCCAATATACTAAAAAAATAAAAAGAACATAACCTAATTATAATGTCGGCATAGGCAATCTAGTATACAGTGTAGTGATAAAATGCAAACTTATATATTGTACAAACTCAAAACTCCTCAACACAGCTTCAACACAGTTTCAATACTATATCAATATAGTTTAAAATTTCAAGATTTTAATGTTAACACAGTATCAACACAACATCAATCATTGACTACCGTTGAAATTTTGTTGACATTTTTTCGTTGATACTTTTTTGTGATCTGTTGACATTTTCAATGGTCTAGATCATAGTTTTGAGTTTGTACAATATTTAGAGTTTTCATTTGATTATATTCCTAGACAATCTAAGTATATATAGTATATATAGATTAAAAGTCTGTTTGGTGCATTTACAGATTAAATTAAATATTTTAATCACACAGTTAACCAACTAATAAAACATTGCACCAAAATTAAGGATTAGGTTAATCAAGTGGGCTTAAAATTTAGACATGTGACCGCGTGAAGCCAATAAGGTTGCACACTCGAACACTGTAAGAAATTCTTTTCCGACGCCACAACCAAGCCTTGTAATGATCACATAATATTAATGATTAGGTTAATCAATTGGACTTGAAATTTAAACATGTTACCGCGTGAAGCTACTATAAGAAATTCTTTTCCGACGCCATAGTAATTGAGCACATAATATTTTGAAAATTAATGCACGTTCTTAACGATATAGTTGGACACACTAGATGTCCTTGTTGGGTACAAACTCATCCCACATCGGATGAGTGAGGGAAGTTGGAAGGTGTATATAATTCTTGTCGAACCTCAATTAGTTTGAGGTCCTTTGAAAGTGACCCGAAAATAAATTTGTGCGGATTTCATTCAAAGCGAACAGTATCAACATTAAACTAATGTTGCAGTCGACAATCCTAACCACACAATTTTACTTTTTCAATCGAAACATATTAAATTTTTTATTTATAGTGGATCATAGTTAATTTTAGAATTAAGGCCACAACTTACTATTTATATTTGTTTTTTTAACGGTGTTCCGCCTTTGAGTTTTGTTCTGGTTTTGACTATTTTGTAGTAGTATTTTTTTTGTTTGCAAATTGATTGTTGTGTACAATTAATTATATGTTGGCATTAATCGTTAATAATGGCCAAGAGTAGTGGGGTAAGATTATGGAATTAAGCCTTTTGACTCTTCACTCTTGTAACTGTCTCCTTAATTAATGATTTCTTAATGCTAAGACCTTTTATGTGATTTCTTCAAGCCTACACTTCAAAAAACTTAATATATCTCTTGTTTGGTAAATAAAATATGAGGCATATTTATCATTTATGTTAAAATATGAAAGTGAATTCTTAATGGATGATAGATCAAAATAGCAAAAGTGGACACTTATTGAAAGACGGACGGAGTATTATTTTATTTAAGAAACTTTATGTCAGTATTATTCTTTAATCTCAACGTATATAATAATCCATCATCCATGCTATGCTCATAAGATTCGATTCATGAAAATATAAAATAAAGATCGAAATAATTATTTCCTGTTGTTGACTCTCTAAATTGACACTAGTAACCAAATCCAACACAAGGACAAGTAGCACCATTGTAATACTTGAGCGCTTTAATATGTTAGGAAAATAGTTTGAAAGTTGAAACCCATGTTTTGTAGCCTACTCTAATCTCTAGTCTTCAAAATATATATTGTGGATTTCATCTTGTATCAATTATGCATAAAGTTATTCTACATTAGAAATTAAAGGATATTTTTTCAAGAATCCACAGGACCCACTAAATATATGTTTGCATTTCCTCTGGAAATTCAAGTGAAAGATTAGCTGGTGATGATTATTATCATTTGTGGACTATCGAATTGCAAGAACATAGAAGTCTTCCAACTCTGATACAATTCTAAATTCCGATTTATGCAAACTAATACAACAAAGAAATAGTAATAATTAAATAATAAACATGATTTCGACATTAAGAAATATAATAATAAAATTTATTAGTAGGAAAATTTAGATGATTATATTAACACTTTAACAGCCATATCTCAGGAAATTAATAAGATTT